>NW_011888896.1:1604895-1627054 GCF_000151845.1 Pteropus vampyrus
CCTGCAATATATGTATATATATGTATATATATTTTTTCATGAGATCAAAGATGAAAATATTGAAGTTTAGAACTTATTAATTTGATACCTGTAAGATTATTATATTTTTAGATCAATAAAAATAATTACTGATTATATTGACTTTCCCATTAATCTTTCATTTAACATTAATTTTGTGGTAATAATTCTTAACTTGAGGAGTGTACTAAGTAATAAGTTAGATGTATTGTTGTAATTATATAGGCAGCCTTACTTTTTTATTATTACTATGCATTATATTCAGAAAGTGCAAAAAGAAAAAAATGAAGAAACAATCTAACATCAAACAGTGAATATTTTTGGATTTGAAAATTTTATGATAAAGCAGAAGAAAAAAAAAACAGTATTTTCCAAGTACTGGCATTTTTTTTTTTTATGGAAAGTATTAGTCTTAATAGAAAACTTTTTAACTGATTTATCTTTATTAGAAACACAAAAAGAATATCTGTAATAAGAGAGAAAAATATCTTTTTAATCAAATTAAAGAAGACTAGATTTAACTCTTTAAATTGATTATATACTTTAGTGATTTTTATTACAGTTGAAGTATTGATTGCTAGACAATTGAAAACTGTTGCATTATTTCACAGGCTATTTCTACTGCTAGTTTTTGCTTAATGGAAATGAAGTGGAAATGGGGAAAAATTATAGTTGTCATTTCTAAGCAGTACAGATTTGATTACAGATTAACTTGTGTAGTGATTAATTCTACAGATCTAGGGTCAGGCCACACTGGATCAGACTTGCCACTCTTACAATACTTTTGATCCAAGACAAATTTCTTAACCTCAGTTTCTTCACTGACAATCTGACAATAAACATGAATATTGAGTAATACTTCCAAGAGTTTTGCTTGTTTTTTAGTTGTTGTTTTTTTTTTCATTGAATTCGTTATAAATGGCAATGCATATAATGTGCTTAGCACTGTACATGGCAGTTAGTGAGCTATTCTCGTTATATGTTGAAAATAAGAATACTAGGACACTGATGAAAGGCTATCTGAACAAAGAAATCACCATTCTAATTTTCTAACTCCTTCTAAATGAAAAGCCAGTGCTGCCCAAGGCTCTATTTTTTAGATATGGTGGACAAATATGAGATAATTTAATGTTTAAGTTCAGTAATCAATTATGAATATCTGTCTTTAAAAATATGAACAAACAACTAAACAGTTAAAAAAAATCAAAAGATTTTTGTACTCCTGAAACTTACTAGATTTTGTTAACCAATGTCACCATAATAAAAAGAAAAAAAAAAAAAGAAAAAAGAAAAAAAGGTCAAACTTTGTGATCTCACTTTAATATTTTCATTTTTAAATCCAGGGAATATTTTACTTATAAATAAAACCACTTTATTCTTTTATAAAAATGACAACAACAGATTTTGAGAGCAGAAAGAATGTTAAAGCCCTGTTTATTCAGCCATTTCTTCATTCCACAGATTTGCTTTCAGAACAAGCAGTCAGGGTGAGTAATTAATGAATCCCAATTTGTTCAGAACTACTCTACCCCATGAGTTGTTAAACTTGGGCCACTGGCCGAAAACAAAAACAAAAACAAAAACAAACAAACAAAAAATCCTTTAGATTTAATTTAAGTAGCATAAAGTAGTGAATCGGAATCACCTCTCTTAGTCTACGTTATATATACATACTATTGATATAACCTGATAATACGATATTTTCTGTTCACATGAAGTTTAAGCTTTCTGTCAACTATCATCTACATCCATCTTTCATATACAAAACCTATATTCTGCACTTAACAAACTTAATTTTAGAGCCCCAGTCTAGGACTTTACATAATTTCTCGTTACCTCCCTTTTGTTATAGCAAGCTATTAATCTTACTTCTTAAGACACCTTTGCATCATTCCCTCTAAAATTCAACATACTGACTATCACTTCTGCTTTTTAGTGCAAATTTGGAAAATATGTAAAAAGGCTAAAATTACAAGTTTCCATAAAATTCTTTATTTCTAGCACTGATTTAAATGTCTGACTATGAGCTCTAGTCTGTCTGAAGCTAAAACATTAATCTGGGTACTTTCAGCCAAATTATTTCAATTCCAGTGATTTATTAGTCACTTCAATTTAAGACTTAGTCAATTCAAGGAGCTGGTCCACTCACCTCATGTATTGAGATTATGTCTAGAGTTAGGTGAAATTTAACTCACACCATTGCAGAGAGATGCAACTGGTCTGTGCTTATGCAGATAAAAATATATCTTTAATTTTTTGCACAGAAAATCTGAGATGATTGCTCCAGCAAGGCTTTTCAGTATTTTCCTGTTGATTCAGTTCTATCATGTCTTTTGCTGGAGCTAATCCTCTAACATCTTGTTGCATCTTCTATTTGATGCCTACTTGTGGACCCCCATCTACCAACTTCTTGGGGGTGTCTTTGTGTCGAAGAAGTTTTCTAAATTTCTGCTATGGACATATTCAGATATATTTTTGGTTTATTCTTTTTCCCAAGACTCACATGCTTTATTTTCTTTTCATTTAAAAAAAATACACACACACACACACACACATATATATATATATATATATACTTATTTCTTTCTATTTAATCCCCATTTTCTCTGTAATCTAATTCAAACTGCATTTCTCCCATTTACAATGTGATTAGTTCTATCTGGAAGAACTAGGAACAGAAGTAAGGAGGGTGACTTCTGGGTTTAGGCAATAAATATGCCCTGCACAATCCTACTGTTCTTCTTTCCCACTGCAGCAACATGGAAGCCATCCATGACAAGTCAGAGCCATGATACTGACTTGGACAGAGTAGTAGGATAATAGCTGACTTGGCATATGTGAGAAATTAACCTCTGATATATTAAGTAATTAAAATTTATTAATTAACTTCTAGTGCATTATAACCTAGTATATCATGTCTAATAAAGCTCTTTTCTATAAACTTAAAACATCTACTTTTTTTCTACCTTTCTCTTGTTATATATGTAATATTCTTGACAAGATTTCTTTTGAACAACCTCCATCAGACTCCACAGAGCCCTCTTATTGAGTAATCCTCAACCTTGGCCTATAAAGACTTGACCAAAACACTAACATAGTTTCTAAAAGCTCGAGACTGTGTCCCTAGGATGACCCTAGCTCCCTTAAAGTGCCTGCCTGAGAAACTCAAGGCTGCCAAAATAATTTACTGTTTGTTCCAGCCAATATCTGAAGATAGGGGCCCTTTCTCCCAGCCTCTGCATGATAATAGGAGCCTAAATCCAATAAGAACCAATTAGCAAATCCAGATGGGTTTCACATGTACTGAATCCCCATACTATTTTTGGTTATTTTTCACATTTCTGACTCTACTTAATCCCCCTCACTTCCCTCTCAATTCCCTCAGCCACCCTTTAAAATTTCAGGTCTACTCTGTACAAATTGAAGTTGGATTTGGTTCACACTGGATTTTTCTTATTGCAGTAATATATTACTGATTAAAATTTATCCTTGTCATTTTAACTAGTATCTAGCATTGTTTATCTTTGATATTCTCTCACTAGAATGTCCTTTCCTACCTCACCCATCATTAGTTAGTCACTAATCTATCTAACTAGCTAAATACTAAGTATGTCAAAGGCAATGAGCCATGAGCTACTCTTTGAGAAAGCCATTCCTGTCTCCTCATTCACTCAAGATGGGCTAAAACTTTTTGTATTTCTCCCAAAGCTATCATTTATCCCTATTATTGTAATAATGACAACATTGCATTTGTTCCATTATTTGACTGTCTTCACTAATAGACTTCAAACTTCTGAATGATACAAAGGGTATTATTCTTAGAAACTATCATAATGTTCGATGATTAATGAATATCTATTAAATAAGCAAGGGGTTGTAGCTTAAGTAGTAAATGAGATAATTTAAAATACCAAGTACATATAAAATAAATGTTTGCTCAATGAACAAAAAATAATTACTATAAATTAGTACTATATCAAACTATCAAACTCCTCTAACATTTAGCAAAATTTCATTATTAGATGGAAAGAAAAATCATTTCATTGAACAAAAGTTGCTTTCAGATATACCTCAGAGAGTCCCCCCTTCCTTTTTAATTAAAAGAAAGTATGGTGATATTTTGTTGCACGATTTAAGAGGTTAAATTATACAATATGCAATGTATTGGAGCTGGGGAGGATGTTTAATAGTTTTACACAAAAGAATCATGTTGTGTTTGCCCAAAGGGAGAGCTGCTTTTATCTAAAACTCAATTAGAAAATGACTCTTTCCCTTTCATCACTTCAGAATTTTGATCTCTTTTAGTTTCACAAGTATTGTGCAATTACTGTATTCCAGACACTATTTGATTCTAGATTTAAAGGGAAACAGACAGAAGAAGAAAAAAAAAAAACCTAAAAAAAAAGAAAAAGTTCAATGAATGAATTAACAACAAACAAAAAAAAAAAACTTCCCGAGGAAATAAAAAAAAGGAACCAAAAATTTGGCCCGGCCCGAAAGGGGAAGGAATAAAAAAAATAAAAAAAAAAGCCAAAGTCTACTAATAAAGGCAATTGGACAACAAAGTATAATAATGTTTTGCTACATTTTAAGGTTCCTAAAATTAGAGCATGGCTTTCAGTTCAGAAAGATGTAGGGTACAGATTTTGAAGATGTTAAAGAGTATTATAATCTGAAAGAGAAAAACACAGATTGGAATGAAATATTCCCTTGGCAAGAACTTCCATTAGTAGAACCAAGCAGATTTTAAATATTTTCACATATAGACATATACAACGCATTCACATGTGTAAGGGTTTCCAAGTATGCTTAAATTAACTGTTTGTATATATCTATATATACATAGTTCTCATTATAGAGCATGTGCTGTTTTAAAATTAATGATTTTGTAAAGCAATGTCTTGTTAGATCATGGTAAATAAAACCAAGTTTATTTCTGCTGGATATACTATTATGTAAGAAAAATATATGTGTGTGTATGTGTGTATGTGAGTATGTGTATACATATATACATAAATGTGTTAAGTTAAAGAGTTACAATATTATTAAAGATTTTTACATTTATAAGGAATGCAGTTTTCTTGTTGAGTCTTTATTTGTCCTAGTTTATAGTGGCTTCAAAAATTAATTGAGGACTATTTTCTCTTTTATATCATGAATAACTACTCATATAAAGTTTTCTGACATTTAAAACACCTGATATTCTTTAATACAAGAGGATACTGAGACATATATTTTTCTAATATGTTCTGCTGGAATGGAAGAGGACTTTATGCATAGAAAGTCCATTGTGAAAAATCCTTATATGAAGTTTCTTGAATAAGGAGAAAACAAAGATAAACTGTTAAAACACTTTCATAGAAAGGATTTTACATTTGAGATGCAAATAAGTACACATCTTTGAAGAATTTCAAGCCAGCAACTTAGGCCCCTTAGCATCTGTCCATTGCCATGACACCTCTTATACTTAGAACACTAAATTTCTAATTAGTCTAACATGTATCCCATATTCAGAACTATTGCACTGAACTATTTGACTCCCTGAATTATCCCAGTATATATTTCAAGGTGCTCTGTACATTTTAAAGTTCCGTAAAATGAAAATGTGTACTTAACCAGTTTACATATACAAAATTATGGAATTTACATTCATTGCTCTACAAAAGTTGTGAGTTTTATGATTATAAGCATGAGAAATTAGATTTATTTTTATAACTTAAATAATTAAAAATAGAGAACTTTGCTCACCTAATGTTATTTGAGTTCTCATAAATACGAATTGAGTGAAAGTCTTGGGAGGTGACACCAGGAAGAACAGTGGGACACAGGAGAAAGTAAAGAAAAAAATCAATAAAATATATATTAATGAGAGAGATATTATATATTCTATTTTTGCCTAAGAATTGTCCCACTGTAAGGAAGACTGGAACATTCAACTCTTGTCCTTCAGGAGTCAAGATAATCTCTGGAGGCATTAATTCTATTTAATTTAATTTGTGATTTTTTTCAAACAATTTGCAATGTTTCAACAGGTGGATGAAGTGAAAATATAGGGATGAATAATCAAATCCATATTAACTACTATAGATTTCAAAATTGTGTTAAGTGCTAATCAAAATTCCTCCAGATAAATTATCTTGAATCATAACTTTCAATCAATATCACATTGATTCGTGATTGCCTTTTCTGATATTATTACACATTTCACAAATGTTATTTAGTTAAACAATGTTTATGGTGTATTCCCTAGGTAAACTGGCTCAGGACAGAATATTTAAAGGTACTTGACAAAGAAGCATAAATTACCGTGTAGGATAGAGAGCAAAAGTTCTAATTAACACTGAAGAAACTCTGTATCAGTTGGTTCTTCACAAGATTTTGTTTATTCTGCATAGAGGCAAAATCATTTGACTTTTCAAAAGATAGCAGAGTTTAACAGAAAGCATTTGAGCGGTACTCAAGAATCTGGTTTATTTTTCAGACTCTGCACTAAATACACAGCTTGTAAATTGCAGAAGGATATGTTTTGTGGGGTAGGTGAGATGTTGTTTTCTCCTGTGAAATTAAAAAAAAAAAAACTGAATTAGAAGATTTAAGTCTTTTCCCAACTCTCTTATCCCATGTTCAGAAATGAATGCTTTCAAAGTAAGTATTTTACTCAGTTTCTTAAAATAGTTAGACATCTTCCTTTTTTCATTGTGATATTATCTTTGTGAGCCTATTTAAAGAGAGAGGCTGGGTCTTACGTAATAAATCTTCGGTGGTACCAAGCACTGTGCTTGATAGATACTGTTTAATTAAATTAAAGAGGATACTGAAATAATTACATTTTTTGATTGTTTCTTTGAAATAATTAGTCTAAAATATATTTAATTCATGGTTTATTTTTTTCTTTACCAGTTTAGAGTTAAAATTCTAAAAGAGTCCCACTATGTCATATAAACAAAAGCATCTGAAAGAGATGTTTTTAGAAAGATAGAGAGTGAAATATGATTAAATTAACAATGAAATAATAACTTTTGAGATCCTTTCAGTAAATCAGTACTTCGTTTTGTTGTTGATTGCATAAAAAAGATTCACACACTAGGATATAATTTTGGAAGTGCTGAAATTTGCATTCATTAGAGTTGCGGTGGCTAATCAAGAAATTTCCAATTAAACACCACTTCAGCTGCATTTTCATCAACTTATGAGAACTGTCTACCTAGTTAATGATAAAATTTCAGAGTGCGTCAAACTATTCTTGATCTGTTCTGATCTGAATATTTCTATCCTATAATTTTGTTATCTATATTTTAAGGCAGGACCTGTGTCTTTTATATTTTTAAACAGTTAGTATATCTCAATATATAGATGAGGAACTGAAGAAATTATAGTTTAGATTTAGAAGGAATGTATGTTGTAAATTTTCTTGTATTTGGCAGACATAGATTGTGTATTTTGAAGTGAATGTTAAATGTGATCTTCCCAAACTTTTCATTTTACATTAGGAAATTTGAGACCTGGAATGGTAAAAATATTTTTCAAGAATTAGAATCTAGTATCCCTCATTACTATGCAATTATCAGTTCATAACACATTGTAGTTATTCAACATATATTTTTGATCTACTTTATGTTGTGTATCATAGTTGATACCAAGGAATTGTGTTTAAAGAGAAATTGCAATAAGTTTGTGTAAAGAGATGAATAGATGCTAGGAGACCATCTGCCTTATTTAGTAAGTATTTAATCCACTCAAGTCCTACCTTTTAGTAGACGTGCCTTAGAGGAATTTTTTTGTTAACAAGCTGTCTTAATTCCTTATGCCTATATCTTAAATTGGCATACGCTTAAAATTCTAGTAACATAAACTGTAGTCTATATCAGATTTAATTAATGACAAAATTGTGAAACAGGCAAAGACTGTGTTCAATTAGCTCTTTATGAAAAGCCCTGTGGCATCTTTTTGGTGAGACACTTCCAGATGGCTTGTGACCTGCAAATGCTTCTTTCTCTGTGGGCTAGGAATTTCTGGAGATTTATACTTGTCTATATTAGAAAAATGAAACAAATATGATGGCTATATCCATGAGCTCTAGAATCAGACTGCTCCATTCTAAACTTAGTAGATCTGAAATTTGGTCATTACCCATCCTTTCTGCGCTTCTCTTTCGACTTTATGCTTCAATTTCTTTATACAGTTGTAAACATTAAATGAGTTATTTTGTGTAAAGATCTTATTATATACAAATCAGTACCTAGTAAGCAATCTATAAAGTAAATTTTATTTTAATTTTACTTTAATCACAAAATGTGAATATAAAAGCTTATAAAATCATTCTACAATTAATATTTTCAACTTTTAAAAGACATCCTCAGATTTTTCACTATTAGTCTAAGTGAGCTTTCTCTTCTCCAAAGTATTCATTTTTTATTAGATTATACTAATATAATCTTGCACTTTCTTACAACTTTAGTGGTGGAGTAAGAAACTCTGAAAGCCAGCTCTTCAATAAAAACAGAGAGAACATTGAAGAAAATGACAAACTCAACTTTTTCAGAACTCTATAAATTAGTTAAAGCCTTTCAATAATCTAGGAAGTATTTAAAAAATGGCTGAATATTGGTAAAAAACAGTAAGTTTGTAACCTTTATTAACTTGCCTTAATCTTATTCCCTTCTCCTCAGCTCTGTAATAGTCTTGAAAAGCAAGAGGTCTCACAAATATGTTAGCTATAAAAACTGCTGCTTGTATCAACTGGATAAGGCCATTGAGTTTGGAGTTCTTTCCAAAGCCCTATTTTCAGAGAATTGTCACTATTTGACCTGGCAGCTTCCTGAGGAGCTTCATCCTCAGGTCTTGTCATTATTTGACCTCACTGTGAATTCACTCTATGCAAACAGTTCTATCTCCAAGTAATTTATCAAAAAGAATCACTAAGAATTGTTTAACATTGCAGCTGTTTGAGGTGGTGTTGCCACTTAGATCAAAAAGTGACTGACAAAAAATTTTAAAAGAAAAAATCTGGCAATGGGATGAACGTAGGGATATTTTAAAAGCCCTGAAATGTTCCTGAGACTTTAAAAAGGTTATGCATAGGTCCAGTGCTGTGCATAAGACCAGGAAAAAACTTGAAAAGGTCTTAATCTCTTAAATCTGGTTGACTTTGAGTTATTGCTTAAGTAAGAAGTAAAGACTAAGGTAAAGGTGTAAAATACCTTTCAGAGCATAAAAACTTGTCCAGAGACACATGCAAAGAAACTCAGAAAAAGACTTGAAGACTTATTAATTAAAGGTATTTAAGAGAATATTTGTTCAATTATTTAATGATCATTAGGCTAAAAAAAGCAGAGACTTCAGTGGATGCATTTGATAAAGAATACTTTGCAGAATTAGCCCCCAAAATTTATGTAACAAACAAACAACAATAACAACAATAACAACAAAAAACCCATAACAATAATAAGAGTAAACCTTGTGAGGAAGTGGGAGAGGATTTGATTTACAGAATTGTCCCATTATGCTGTTTCAAATATCACTTTTAAACATATAGAAAAAGTAATTGATGGAACTGTCCCTGAGGAAGCCCAAATATACATATTAATCAGACTTTAACCAACTATTATAAATATGCTCAAAGGATAAAAGAGAAAAAAGGCAAAATAATTAAACTAGAGGATCGAAATAATGTTTGAAGCAGTAAGTAGATAATATGAATAAAAAAATAGATATTCTAAAAAAAATAACCAAATAGAAACTCTGGAGTTGTAAAGTACAATAATTAAAATGAAAAATTCACTGGAGGGCTCGACAGCAGAAAAAGGAGCAAAACTGAGAATATGTAATTGACATTACCAATTTGAGAAACAGAAAATAAAAAGAATAAAGAAAACTACCTGCAAATGTAATTGTAATTAAAAGGAACCTTAGAAATTTTATATCTTTCTTCCGGGTACCTGATTATTCTCATTAGAATGATTTGTCATTAATAAATAATCTCAACATTTATTAGATCCTACTTTAAAGGAGACTACAAACATACTTCGGTGATACTATGGGTTCTGTTCCAGACTACCAAATAAAGCAAGTTTCACAATAGAAAAAAAAAAAAGAATAAAGAAGACTAAAAGGGCTTTAGAGACCTATGGCACACCATCAAGCATACCAACTTACACATGGAAATAATAGCTGACAACTTTTCAATTTATTGTAAACTTTAGTTGATACATCCAAGAAGCTCAAGAAATTTTAAGTAGGATAAATTCAAGATTTACAACACACATATCAGTGTCAAGTTGCTGAAATTCAATGACAAAAATGAATTATAAAAGAAGTGAGAAAAATATTTTATATATTTGGGAGTCACAAGATTAACAGTTAAATTCTCAGAAACCATGGAGACTAGAGAGCTGTGGAATTACATATCTAAAGTAGTGAAAGGATAATCTATCAAATACTAATTCAGTATCTAGCAAAACTATCATTCAGAACAAAGAAGAAAATAAGCTGTCCCCTTATAAACAAAATGTGAGAGAACTCAACGGGAACAGAACTGAGTTATAAGAAATATTAAAGAGATTCCTTCAGGCTCAATTGAAAGGACACTAAAAGATAACTCAAATACAAATGGAGAAATAAAGTATACTATTAAAAGTAACTATATAGGTAAATTAAAAAAGTCAGTACATATGTGTTTTCCTTTATAATTCTTTTTCTCTCCTATTTTACTTATGAGACAACTGTATAAAGCAATAATTATACAACTGTGTTGATGGAAATAAAATGTATAAAAATGTAATCTTTATGACAATGAGAGTACAAAGAAGCAAGGAAGGAAAGGAGGTGTAATGAAACAATGTTTTTATGTATTATTTAAAATAACTTGATATTAAATTGAACCACATTGTTTTAAATTAAAATGTTAATCCTAACAGTGACCACCAAGGAAATAACAAAAAAAAAAATATAGTAAAGAAACAATTCAATTTAAATAATGTATAAGAAAATATCTTTTTGACACAAAATAAGGCAGTAATCATGGAAGTGTGAAATAAAAAGAAATAAAATGTATACAAAACAAATTTAAAAATGAATAACAAATTCTCCCTTATCAATATTACATTAATATAAATTGCTTATATATCCAAAGTAAAGTAAAATATAATTCAACTGTATGTTGTCTACAAGATTCACTCTTTAGATTCAATAGCACAATAGATTGAAAAGACATGAAAATTATGAACATAAATGTACTTTTAACGGGAGTCCCAATATAGAATTTAAAAAATTGACAGAATTAAAGGAAAAAAGAGACAGTTCAACACTAACAGGTAGATAGCTCAATATCATACTTTCAATAATGAATATAAATAGTAGGCAGAATATTAATAAGAAAATAGAAAACTTCACCAACACTATAAACTAACTAGACCTAACAGATTTCCAGTATAGACTATAAGAATTTAAAACAAGTCTCAATAAATTTGGTAATACAAAGGTTGTTCTCTGACCTAATGGAATTAAATTAGATACAACAACAGACAATTATTTGGGAAATTCACAAATATGTGAAAATTAAACAACACATTTTTAAATGACCAATGAGTCAAAGAAGAAATCACAAAAAATATTAGAACATATTTTGAAATAAATGAAAATAAAAACATGATATATCCAAACTTATGGAGTGCTGCTAAAGTAGTGTTTAAAAGGAAAGTTATAACTGCAAATGCCTCTTTTAAAAAAACATCTCAAATTGATAATCTCCCCTTCCATTTTAAAAATTTGAAAAAAGCACATTAACACAAAACAAAAAGTGGAAAGAAATAATAAACACTATATCAGACATAAATAAAAAAGCATAGAAAAATAATTGATAACATCAACAAATTCAAAAATGGCTCTAAAGTCATAAATTTTACCTAGACTCAGCAAGAATAAAGAGAAACATTCAAATAGTAAAATCAAGAATAAAAGAAATATCATTATCAAACTTACAGAAATAAAAAGAATTACAAAGAATATAATTAATGATTTTATGCCAAAAAATTAAATAATTGGGAGGAAATGGACAAATTCCTAGAAAAACACAAAATTCAAAATGAACAGAAGGTGATAGAATATCTGACTATATCTACAACAAGAGGTTGAATTATTAGCCAAAAAAAATTCTATAAAAAACCAAGGATCAAATAGTTTTTCTGGTGAATTTTACCCCTTTTATCGAAAAATTAACACTAATTTTCACATAGTCTTATAAATATCCGATATAGACATTGTTCAACTCATTCTATGAGGCTAGTATTATCTTAATACCAAAATCTCAGAAAGACATCACAATCGTAGACCAATAATCTTTGTTAATATACACAAAAATCCTCACAGGAATACTAGTTAACTGAATCCACACATGTAAAATGGATTATACACTATGACCAAGTAGAATTCATCCAAGGAATGCAAGCTTTGTTTAATAAATGAAATCAATCAATCCAATACACTATATTAATGGAATTAAAACAAACCACATAGATGCAAAAAAAGCATTAGACAAATCCATTCTTGATAAAAACACTCAACAAACTGGAAATAAATACAAACTTTTTCACCCTCACAGACAAAATTTGTTGGCTAATAGCACACTTAATAGTGAAAGACTGAATGCCTACCGATAAAATCAGTAACAAGACTTCCTTTTAACATCGTATTGACGGTTCCAGCTAAGATAATTAGGCATAAAAATGAAATAATAGGCATCTAATTTGGAAATGAAAATGTAAAACCATGTTTATTTCCAGATGGCATGTTCTTATATATAGAAAATCCTAAGGAATCCACCAAAATAATTCTTAGAAATAATAAAAAAGTCCAGCAAGATTGAAAGGCACAGGATCAATATACAAAGATCTATTGTATTTCTACATGAGATGATTGGTTATCCATATGAAAAAGAATATGGGTTCCTCACACCATATACAATTATTTAAAATGGTTCATCGACCTATGCATAATTCCTTGGATGAATTCTACTTGGTCATAGTGTATAATCCATTTTAAAACTTTAAAACTATTAGAAGACATAAAAACAAATTTTCATGACCTTGTATTGAGCAAAGTTTCTTAAGTGCACTATGAAAAGCCCAAGCAACAGAAAAAAAATAAATTGAAATACATAAAAATATAAATAATACCCTTCAGACAATAGACAATATCAAGAAGTTAAAAAGACAACCTACAGAAGAATAGAAAATATCTGTAAATCATATATTTAATAAGGGTCTAGCATCCAGACTATATAAAGAACTCTTACAACCAAACAACAAAATGACAATGCAAATGAAAAAGTAGATATTTCTTCAAAGGAGATATACAATTGAACAACAAACTCATGAAAATATGTTCAGCATCATTAGTCATTAGAGAAGTGCATATCAAAACCCCAATGTGATACCTCTTTATACCAAAAGCATAGTTAAAATTAAAAGATGAGCAAAAACAACTTCTCATGCATTACTGATGGAAATGTAAAACAGTGTTAGCATTTTGGAACATAGTTTGGCAGTTACTCAAAAAGTTAAATGTAAGGTTACCATGTGACCCAGCAATTTCATTTTTAGATATATACTCAAAAGAATAAAAAGCAGGTTTTCAAATAGTAACTTGTACATGAAATTTTATAATGGCATTATTTATAATAGCCTAAAGATGGAAACAATGAACAAATGTGTAAACAAAATGCAATGTATTTACACTATATATAATTATTAAGCTATTAAAAAAATGAAATAATGATACATGCTAAGTCATGGATGAAACCTGAAGATATTATTTTAATTGAAATGTGTCACAAACCAAAGTCCACATACTGTAACATTTGATTTATATGATATATCAAAAATAGGCAAATTCTGCAGTACAAAAAGCAGAATAATAATTGTCAAGGGCTTAGGGGAAAGAAATGTGGGAAATAAGTGCTAATAGGTACAAAATTTATTTTGGAGAAGTGATTAAAATATTTTGGAATTACCTAGAATATTTATAGTATTAGAAATTTTAGGATCCATGAAAAAAAAAAATAAAACATGGAAGGGGAAATAGAGACTATGGTGGATAGATTATAATTTTAAAGAAATTACGAAGGAAAAACTTTAGGAAGAAGGTGACATTTGCCTAAAGACCTAAGGGAGCTATGTAGATATATCTAAATCCAAGATTCCAGGGAAAGAATATTGCAATGACTTTGAGGTTGGAGAGTGCCTAATATGTTTAAAGAACACCCAATTTGTCAGTGTGACTAAAGAGAGCACGGTAGGGAGCAGAAAGTAATGAGTTCAAAGAGGTAAAGGAAGGGGAACAACTAGGGGAACAACTTTGTAGGTCATTGTGAAAAATTGGCTTTTACACTGAGCAATTAGGATCCATTTGAAACTTTGAGCACAAGAGAGACATGATCCAATTATTTTTCAAAAATCTACTCTAACTGCTCTGTTAAGAAAAAAATGAACAAACAGTATAGGTAGAAGCAGGACATCAATGATCTGGTTATCGTAACTATTTCAAATGAAGTAAAAAAATGATTGTAGATTTTTCATCAGGGTGGTCATAGTTGAAATGGTGTTTTTAATGATCAGATTCTAGATATAACTTAAAGATAAAAGTGACAGCATTTTCTAACATATTGGCTGTGAGTATGAGAAAAGGAAAGGAGTGATAGCTTGCCATCTTGCCTATATAGTAGGCATCCAAGTGATTAGGTTGAGTTAGCAGAATTTATTAGTCTACAATTGTTCTGTCTACTACAATGGTCACTAACCACATGACAATTTGAATTTAAATTGATTAAATTTAAATTATTTTAAAAATGTCATCTCTCAGTTTTACTAAATAGCCACATTTTATTTGTATCGTAATCATATGTGGCTACTATAATGGAGAGTATAGGTATAGAAACATTCACATTATCACTGAATTTTCATTGCACAGCATTCATTTAAAGTTTAAAACTAGCCCGGCAATAGGCATTTAGAAATCATTATATAAATGGTAATTAGAGATGAAAATTTGTCTAAAAATACCAGGGAAAGAAAATAAATATATATGAGTACTGAGCCCTAGAACATTTTAATATTTAGAGATTATGAAGGTGTAGAAAAACCTCCAAAAGAGGATTTAGAAAAAGGACCAGTGATGTAGAAGAAAAATAGTAAGAGTATATTATCTCTGAGCCCAATGAAGAACTTTTGAGAAAGGAGTGGTAATTTGTATCAAATGAAATGAGTGTAGAGAAGGATATAAATGGAAGAAAGGATTCTTGGTGAATGATAATATTAAAAAGGGGCAAAGGAGTTTAGGGTGTGTGCAAAGAAGTGATACAAATTTTTCACTGTGGAATCTTTTCCTTTAGTTGTGTAGGGATAATAAACAAAAATCAATAATGAGAAAGGTCTTCTAGAGTATTAAATACAAACTATATTAGAGAACATAGAAAACATGTAATTATATTTAAGCAAACAGGATTTAGAAAAGGGAATAAAAGTGGGCATATACAAATCTGCTTTGAATGTCCTGACAGTGCCTAAGAACTTTTTAGAAAAATGCAGCTAATTTCTTCTTCGAGATTCTACATTAGCTTTCTTTCTGCAGTCACGATGTTCCAATCATAGGCATGTCACACAGAACAGACTCTATTGTTTCTCCAATACTTAATAACAGCAATTAGGTAGTGTTTTTGGTACAATGAGGAATCAGGGGTTTGAGAAAGAGAACCAAAGACACTGAGCTATACCAAATAAGGGCAGCTCCCAATAAGCACGAATGATGTCAAAAGTATGGAGTTTTGGGCACTCAAAATAAGACAATAATGCGCAGTAGTTTCCAACCTTTTTGGCACCAAGGACCGGTGCACCTATAAAGATCTAATGTCTAATGATCTGAGGTGGACCTGTGGCGGTGATGCTAGTGCTGGGGAGTGCCTGCAAATACAGATGAAGCTTCTTTCCCTCACCCACTGCTCAACTCCTGCTGTACGCCCAGTTCCTAACAGGCCACTGGCCAGTACTGGTCCACAGCCCAGGTATTGGAGACCCCTTCTGTACAGTGTCTGGAGGAGGTATCAGTACATAGTTCTCGTACCCCATGAAATGAGGGAAAAACACCCACAAAAATAACTGAGGCGTACCAACCCCAGTTGGTTAATGGAGTGTTCTATACTTCTGTTTTTGCTGTAGTTTATGTGACTTTCAAAAATTCCATTTATGATTCAAATAATCATTTATTCTAAGGAATTAATAATTATTTTATTGAATTCCTAACATGGTATAGAATTTCCTAGTAGAATACTTGTTCCTGTTTCTGCAACAATTTTAGTCACTTATCCAGATCTGCATAGGATATTTCAAAACTTTGATAATTCCTTTTACCACTTGTTTACACTTCTTTTACAATAAAAATATTTATATTTCTAAAAATAAATAATATTAATAACTAAGAATTCTTTCTTTCCAGTTATTAGTTTGAAAATTTATTCATGAATATGTACTTTTTGTTTTAATCTTCTATCTAGTTTTATTGGTGCAAAAAATATTTTTCTACAGTTATATAAATAAACTTTTAAAAATAACTCCTCTTTGTGTTTTAAATACGTTGTATGTGGATTTGTCTCTTTAAGATTACAGTAAAACCCAACTAAGAAAAAACAAGTATATATGTTTTGTGCTATCATGAAATATCAAAAAAATCAAATTCATGTAAAAATTATTAATGCCAGAGGCAAAACCAATATATAAAAGTAAAATAAACATAGACATATATTTTGTAACATAGTTTTTTAAAGAAAATTGTTAAAATATTACCGTCTATTTCTTCTCAGTTCAAGCTGATTCCACAAAATTAATTTATAAAATAAAATTTTTCCTAAGTTCATTATTTCACTAAATATTATGTTCTTAGTATTCACGTGCTTACAATCTATTTCTTTAGAGAACAATAGAGAGGACACATCTTCCATGAAGAATGTATGGTTCTTGGATGATGTGTAGAATTTCTTCAGTTGAAATGTCTTATTGGTCTCTATCATATATGACTGATAGATACATTTTATACTCTATGATATAAATAAAAATATTTCAGTTGAATTTATAAACTGAATTATTTTTATTTATATCATGGAATATATAATATATGGCATCTCAAAATAATATAAATACTGCTGTAATTCATAATTAACTGAGTATATATCATTGTTATAATTTTTTAATTGATATGCATTTTTAATATAACTACTATTTTAAAAAGTGACAGCATTTGTTAATAAATGAAATACTAAGATTCAATATGCAATAAAATTAATTTTGATTGTTAGTAATTTTAATTTAATATATGACCTTATTTTCCTAAAATAAATTGGCATTTATTTGTACTACTGACTTCATTGTTACTTTCACTAGAATTTGATATTAATAGCCTGCAAGTTGTTTCTCTTTTTATTATATATATTTACATTATAAGTCAATTATAAGTTACTTAGAACTATGCTATCTGATGGCCAAGAGAAGATTTTTGAATGTAGTTTCAATTAAGAAGTAAAAATAAAAACAAGCTGTTTCAAACCACCTTTTAAAAATCTAAATTATAGACAGAAAATGACAGGTAGAAGATGCTCCACATCTTGAAATTCCACTGAGACTGGAGAACCTGTCTTCCTAAGCTTTCATAGTGCAGGGACAGTCAGTCATTGTGAAACATATTCTGACATTGAAATGTTCTAAAGGATATTATGAAAAATAGCCCTGATGATTGCCAATATTGCAGTGTATTTGAAGAATGACCGGAGATCAAGAAACAGAATGATTTTGTGCTCACGATCCCATTTTAAATCTAAGTATATCCTTAACATCACCATACCAAAAGAGCAATTACTATCCCAAGAGTCTAACACCTTCATGCAGTCTATATAGAACAAACAGTCACATTACTGGCAAATTTCATCTTTTTGAAGACTTCTTCCTGTCAGGTTCAGACATTATTAAAAAATAAGAATACTGATTGATTGCCTTGACCTCATGATACACTACCAGTCAAGAGATGATAGATAACTCTTTGTCTATTAATCATGCAAAGGGGACAAACTAAGTTATTATTTTTCTCTTGAGTACAAAATTAGGAGAGCTATCAAAAATACTCACACAGACAACAATTACTGCAGTGTTTTCCAGTTATTCATTAATAATAAAATGTTAATTAAAATACCAAAATAAAGTTATATGACTTTTTAAAAGAGTTTGACAGTATTATTAAAGGCATTATTTATAATGAGTCAGTATACAAAAAAAACAGAAAAAAATGAATTAAGCTTAGGTCAAATTTACCCTCAAGGGCTAAATAGAAAGATCAACATCATACAAGTTCTATATTTATAAAATGCAAATTTGCATATGGAAATTAATACGAGGTGTTTTATTTTGTAGTCACTAACCTTTGGCTCCATACAAAGAATTCTTTCTTTATAGCACAGTGTATTGGTGTTTATATACTTGCTAAAAAAATGTATAAATAAGAAATCTAATTAATAAATGAAAATAAAATATTCTATTATATGTTAAATTTCATAAATAGATACTAATTTATATTAAAATGTATTTATTTAGTCAATAAGTATGGGCTTACAAACATGAAATAATTATGCAGATACTAAATAAATAATTAAAATTTTGAGCACCCCTGTTTCATGATGGAGAAAACTATTAATCACACTGTCCAAACTATTCACCTTTTCTAAACACTAGGAGGCATCTTTAAAAACATGTCTCATCTGTATAAATGGATTCCTAGAAGTAATTAAAATAGACCATCAGAAAACTGAGATATCTCTTTTTCTACACAGATGAAGCATTTACCTATAAAAATTCATACTGCTTTAAAATTAATTGTAATTCACGTTTTCAAAATAATTGTTTCTCATTTATTTTTCCATTTATTAAAACATTGATTTGTGCAACAAACATCAATAGACATGGGCTATATTTCAGGATCTGTGCTTAGGCTGAGTATAGAAAAAAAAATCAAGACATAAGTTAATCATGGATACTATATACCTCTAGGCAAGATATTTAGAATTTTTAAAAAATGTTTAATATTTTATTTTATTTTATTTTTATTTATTTTATTAAATTTTTGGTGACATTGGTTAATAAAATTATATAGGTCTCAAATGTGCAATTTAATAATATGTCATATGTATATTGCATTGTTTACCACCCAAAGTTAAATTTCCTTCCATCATCATATATTAATTTTTTAATTTAAGTATAGTCATTATATAATCTTACATTGGTTAGCTTCTGGTGTACAGTGTAGTGATTCAACATTTTTATACCTTTTAACATGATCACCCCACAAATTCTAGTAATCATTTGTCACCGTGTGTGTGTGCATGTGTGTGTATACATATATATTTACATATATATGATGGAATATTATGCAGCAGTAAGAAAATTAAATCTTGCCATTTTGAATGAATTTTTAATATACATCCACAGAACTCGGTAATGTTAGATAGAATTTAAAAATTAAATATTTTTAAAAATTGTACTTCGTGTATTTCCATAAAAAACTTCTTTGATTAATAACCACATCATCTTTCCAGGTTGTCAGATCACAATCTATAGTGTCAACCCTGACTCCACTGTTTTGTACATCTTACATCCTAATGTTATTGAATTTACCTTCAGAATTGCCCATAGGAGCGAAGTGCACTGATTGCAGTTTTCATTGAAGACATTTAAAAAAAGAAAGATTGATACTAGATTAAATACTTAAATAGATGTATAAGAAAGCAAATGGAGCAAAGTTTTAATTGTAAAATCTAGTTTGTGAGCATATATGTATTTTCTATATAATGATTTTAACTATTTTGTATGTTTAAATATGTTCATAATAAAATACTGAAGAATAATAAATCAATTACACATATTCTTTCAAAAGTTGTGGAGGACTAAACTTCCTCCCAATAACAATTACAAATTCTTGATTAAATATAAAAATGAAAACCATTTCAACACACTAAAGAGTGATCAAAAATAGATGGAAGCTGTTTTGAAACAATAAATCGCACTCTGAATTTCATTGTGAGAGCGCCTCATTTACTGGCTTTTTCGTTTAGACATGTGGTATAAAGCGTAAAATTAAGGTCTAATATCAAGTGCTGCCTCAATATCTAATGAGATTGGGGGGGGGGCTCAAATAGTCTAACCATAAGTTCCCTTCCCAATTCTGCTCCTATAGATCAGGTCCTCTAGCCAAATAATTCTCGTTAAACAGAACAGGCATAGTTCTTGCTTATTGCTGAGTAAGTGGGTTTTAATTCCCTGCCAGCCTGCAAAATTATTCAAACAAGGCAATCAAATCTCCCTCTGGGAACCAGGGGGCACCCCATCCTCTTTTGGGGGAGAATTTAGCAAATAGAGGTGTATTTTTTTTTAGCTTTTTGCACTTTATTGGGATGACATTGGTTAATAAGATTATATAGATTTCGAGTGTACAGTTCTATATCATCTGCTTTATTTACAATAGTTAAAACCTAGTGTCTATCAACTAGAAAATGAACAAATTATGGTGTATCCACACAATGGAGTATTACTCAGTAGTAAAAATAACAAGCTACTGATACATACAACAACATGGATAATTCTCAAAAGAGTCTTAATAGGCTATGTAATTTACTGTTTCTTTTATATAAACCTCTAGAAGTTCACAAAACCGTAGTGACTCTAAGCAGTGTGGTTTTCATGTGCTGGAAGTGGGGAAAGGAGATTGACTTGCAAGAGGCTCAGAAAACATTTTAGGGTGATAAAAATGTTCCTAATGTTGATTTCGTTGATAACTGCATAAATGATGACACGTGCTGTTCACTGAATTTTTTGTCTCCCAAAAATTTATATGTTGAAACTTAATCCCCAATGTGTGATGGTATTTGGAGGTGGGGATTTAGAGAGGTGATTATGTCATGAATGTGGAGTCCTCATGAATGAGATTAGTACCCTTATAAAAGAGGTCTTGGAGGGCTCCCTTGCCCTATCTACCATGGGAGGATGCAACACGAAAACAGCCATCTATGAAACAAGAAACAAACTTTCACCAGACACCAGATCTGCCAGTTACTCAATCTTGGACTTCTAAATATCCAGAGCTATGAGAAATAAATTTCTGTTTTTTATAAACCATCCAGTCTATGGTATTTTTGTTATAGCAGCTAGAATGGACTAAGGCAATATGATTTTAAAAACATTAACTGTACATTTTAAGGGTGCAATTTATAGTACATGTATTTCAAAAAATATTACAGAACAAATTTCTCATTGCATCAAAAATATAAAATATTTAGGAATAAATTTATCCAAATACATATAAGGATTCAACACATGAAAATAATGTAATATTGCAGATACAAAATAATAAAAACTACAAAATAGAGAACTATACCATGTTTATGGATTAGAAAACAGTATTATAAGATGCTAATTCTCATTAAATTATTAGATTAATGCAATCCATTCTCTATCAAAATCTCTCAGAGGTCCCAAAGCAGTTCAATAAAGAAAAGGAGATCATTTTAAAAAATTAATGCTGGAACAATAAACAATATGTAAGCAAAAATAATTTCAGTACAAATCATTGATCTAAATTAAAATATTAAAGCATTAATGCTTCTAGAATAAGACATAGAGTATAGTTGTGACCTCTAGGTTAGTGAAGTTATCTTAAAAAGATTTATCTATCATTTTAATTCATTAAAATTAATGTCTCACTACATAAAGGTTATCTAAGAACTTACTGTATTATCTTTGTAATTTTAATGTAAAGACCAAATTACTCTTAAATAAGTTTATTAAAAATAAATTAAAAATGAGCCTAAAAAAACATTGTATTTTACAAAGGCTAGGTACTGCCTAGGAGAAAATATATGTAATACATAAATCTGACATAAGACTCATATCCAGGATATTTGAACAACATCTATAAATCAACAGCAAAAAAGAGAAACAATGCAATTAAGAAGCACAAAAGATAGAACTGAACTCTCACTAAAGAATATTTATATTTATCTAAAAGCAAATGAAAATGTGCTTGACATCATTAGACTTCTAGGAAATGCAAATTAAAA
>NW_011888896.1:1627104-1631709 GCF_000151845.1 Pteropus vampyrus
AAAATAGAGAACTATACCATGTTTATGGATTAGAAAACAGTATTATAAGATGCTAATTCTCATTAAATTATTAGATTAATGCAATCCATTCTCTATCAAAATCTCTCAGAGGTCCCAAAGCAGTTCAATAAAGAAAAGGAGATCATTTTAAAAAATTAATGCTGGAACAATAAACAATATGTAAGCAAAAATAATTTCAGTACAAATCATTGATCTAAATTAAAATACTAAAGCATTAATGCTTCTAGAATAAGACATAGAGTATAGTTGTGACCTCTAGGTTAGTGAAGTTATCTTAAAAAGATTTATCTATCATTTTAATTCATTAAAATTAATGTCTCACTACATAAAGGTTATCTAAGAACTTACTGTATTATCTTTGTAATTTTAATGTAAAGACCAAATTACTCTTAAATAAGTTTATTAAAAATAAATTAAAAATGAGCCTAAAAAAACATTGTATTTTACAAAGGCTAGGTACTGCCTAGGAGAAAATATATGTAATACATAAATCTGACATAAGACTCATATCCAGGATATTTGAACAACATCTATAAATCAACAGCAAAAAAGAGAAACAATGCAATTAAGAAGCACAAAAGATAGAACTGAACTCTCACTAAAGAATATTTATATTTATCTAAAAGCAAATGAAAATGTGCTTGACATCATTAGACTTCTAGGAAATGCAAATTAAAACCAAAATAAGATAGTATACAACAAATAGAGTGACAAATCTTAAAAAAATAAATAAATAAATAAATACTCAGAAGAGGGACTTCTGGGTCATATGCTAATTCTTAATTTTTTGAGGAACCTTCACACCATTTTCCATAGTCGCTATACTAATGTATATTCTCACCAGCAGTGTATAAAGATCCCTTTTTCCCCACAATCTCTCTAATAATTGTTATTATTTATCTCATATATAATTGCCATTCTTATAGACGTGAGGTGATATCATTGTGGTTTTGATTTGCATTTCCATAATAGGTAGTGAAGTCAAGCATCTTTGTTTATGTCTGTTGGCTATTAATATGTCTTCTTGAGAGAAGTGTTCAGGTTCTCTGCTAACTTTTTAATTGGATTGTAAAGATATACGAACCTCGATGTTCATTGCAGCATTATTCATGGTGGCCAAGACATGGAAACAACTGAAGTGTCTTGAAGGGGGTGTTGTTTATAGACCGCATATATTTCAAAAATTTTAGTAACTTGGATTCAACATGTCAATATGTTAACATTCCAGAAGTTAGTTTCTTGAGCATCTTGAGGAGAAACCACTTGTCCATAGATTTTCATTAAATAAACACTGATAAATGCTATTTTTAAATTTCAACTGACTGAGCACACTAATATATTTCCAAAATCCTAATTTAAAATTAACTTTAAAACGAACCTCTTTGTAAACGTCCTTGTTAAAGATATTCATTCAAATCCTCTCCTGGCTTCAGGTGATTAAGCAATGACATTTAAGTTGACTAGAGACAATTTTGAACTTTGCGGAAAAGTGTATTGTTTCTCCATTTTAGGATTCCCTGGAGAATGTCAATTATCTCCCTACGTGGTAGTAAAATCTACGTATGTTCAAACACATGAACTTAAACTTTGAAGATACAATCTGATAGTGAAAGGTCAATTTGGCCCAATTTAGTAGCAGAATTCCAGATGCTATCACATGAGCAACAATGCCACAAATTGGAAGAGAAACAGCTTTCCATTAACCCTAGAATACTTTGTCAAAATAAAGGAAAAATGGACATTTGATATGATATGTTTTTCTCTAGTTTTATTGAGAAATAATCGGCATACACCACTGTATAAGTTTAAGGCATAAGGCCTTAAATGATAATTTTATTTAGATATATTGTAAATGATTACCAAAATTGGTTAGATTAACATCCATCATATCACATAGTTACATTTAAAAGGGAAAGAAATTCTCCGCATGATCATAACTCTTAGGATCTGCTCTCTTAATAATTTTCTTATATTTTATTCAGCAGTGTTAGCTATAGTCATCATGTCATACATTATATCCATAGTACTTATTTATCTTATAACTGAAAGTTTGTACCGTTCGATCATTTTTCTCAATGCATGTTTTTGCTCATATTTCAGTAGAAATAATTTTCTTTTGAGATCAAAGTAAAACTTGTCTATAATACCTCTTCTAATTATTTTTTACTTTAAGTGATTTACAAGCTATATATGAGATAAAATATATGGTAATATAGTAGACAATTCTAGCAATTTTCATCATTTGACTAATTATAGAATGTTAATCATGTGGCATAGAAAGATTAGTTTGTTGTATTCATATGCCAGTGAGGCTTTTGGAGAATTACCACTGAAAGAAGAAGTTAAAGTATGAGTTTGGCATAGCACATATGTCAAATAAGAGACTGTAATTTGTAAAGGTTTACATTAAAATATTAGTATATAACAACAAATTTAGTTTTGTTTATTTAATACTTATGAAAATTAAATACTAGACATTTTATTTTCCAAATTTGTAAGCCAGATTTCTTTTGACAATTATATCAAGAAAAAGTTCCAAGTGTTCATTTATGAATACTGATTTTCAATTGTACTTTGTAGGCATTACTTTTCAGACAACCATCTGTTTCATTCTAAGTTTCTTCATCTCCAGTCTGAAGGCAATTATGCTATCAATAGACAATTCTTTTCTATGGAAAAAAGATTTTTTAAAAGCTTTAAAAATTGAAGTTGCAAGCAGTTGTTGAAATATAATTTATATATAGTTTCCCATATTGCGAACTGTGAATTATTATTTTAAAATCTCAAAATATAGATGTTTTTAATATTCTCTATGATATGATGTAACTATAATTCTAAAATGTTTTTAAGCCTGAACACTTAATGCTTTTTTAGCCCAAGTGAACAGTGCTGTTTTCAGAAAGTAAAAGTGAGTATGTTAAAATTATACATATACAAACATACATGTGCCCACCTTCACAAACACACAAAGAAAATAGTATTTGTTTAAGGTTATTACCATTTGAATAAATTGTCTACACAATAGTTTAGTCTTTTTTGTCTTGGATTTATAGGCAAGATATTATCACTCTAAGTGTTTAAGATATTAAACCTCCCTAATCTCTTTGAAAAATTTCATTTCTACCTGAATACTCTATTAGGCTCCTTAAAAAAAATCGACAGCCTCATATAAAGGGTTGCCAGATTTAGCAAATAAAAATACAAGACACCCAGTTAAATTTGAATTTTAGATCAACAACTAGTAATTTTTTTATTATGTCTCCAAAACTGTATGAGATGTCTGAATGCAATTTTGTGACATATTTATGCTAAAAATGACAGTTGTTGATCTGAAATTTAAATTTAACTTGCTCTGTATTGTGTATGTTGAGACTATTAGGGCCATCATGTGTACCTTACAATTAATATCTAATTGTGCCTTAGAAGGAACCACACATTCTCAACTCAGAGGGCTGGCTGGATCTTGTGTATCTGAAAGCCAGTCAAGAGAGGAGGATTATTGTTACCTGAGCTCCTTTCCAAATATATCTCCAAAACTGGAATTTAAATCCATTTCTTGTCCAAAAGTTTATATTCATTTTATTATTCTATGTATCATTTTTCCTGAAATGGAAGTAATCCCTGCAATAGAGTTTTCTGGTGTGCAGAGCCAATTCTCCCCAAAGGGTGATGTATGCAATACGTATTGGTAGCATGTAGGAACTCCAAACTGCCATCCTGCCCCAAGCTAAGATTTTAATCAGCCTATCATATGTTTAAAATTAATAGCATATGAGCTAAATCTTTAAAATAAAATGTGAAAGGGGAATAGAAAATCATCATATAAACAGTGTTTCTCAAATCTGGCTTTTCATTAGAATTTTGGGAGTTCATTTTTTATAATAGATCTTTTTGGACTTTGCTTCTAGAAGTGTGATTCTATAGTCTTGGGATAATAATCTTTTATGTTGTTCTGTTTTGTTTGAATAAGCTCTCCTATGATTGGCATTTGGGTATATTCAAGTTCTCCCTAATATTAAGAAGTTGAGCTATCACAAATAGCTCAACTTCTTAATATTAGGGAGAACTTGAATATAAGAGAGGTTAACTTGCTCCCTCAAGGTCTTAGAGCCTGTAAGAGATTGGGAATAAAATCTGCGTTTTATATTTCTTGAGCTTTCAGAATATTCAATTCCTGTTCCCTATTATGGGAGAACAATGTGAAGCTAATCTCTGGTAGACACTCTTGAATCCAGTATTACACTGTCATCACAAGGTTATCACATTATTTCTATACCAGACTTTAATTAAATGTTTAACTATCTGCCTTGTTACATATTGACCTGAAAGCAGCAGTAGTCTTTGTGAGTCCCAGAGCCACAAGTTTCCAGTAAAAAGATGACTGTTACAGGGAAATTCTGGGGAAAGGAATTGAGTATGCAGGGAAAATGGAACAGACTATTTTGCCTATGGTCTGCAAAACTACTCACGGCAGAGAGTCTTATGCAATCATGATATCACATTAAAGGTGAGAACGTAAAATGTTCAGAGTGGGAACCTACCAATACTGAGTGGTAGGACTGAGGAAAAAGAAAATAATTTTAG
>NW_011888896.1:1631759-1634326 GCF_000151845.1 Pteropus vampyrus
TAAATTGTCTACACAATAGTTTAGTCTTTTTTGTCTTGGATTTATAGGCAAGATATTATCACTCTAAGTGTTTAAGATATTAAACCTCCCTAATCTCTTTGAAAAATTTCATTTCTACCTGAATACTCTATTAGGCTCCTTAAAAAAAATCGACAGCCTCATATAAAGGGTTGCCAGATTTAGCAAATAAAAATACAAGACACCCAGTTAAATTTGAATTTTAGATCAACAACTAGTAATTTTTTTATTATGTCTCCAAAACTGTATGAGATGTCTGAATGCAATTTTGTGACATATTTATGCTAAAAATGACAGTTGTTGATCTGAAATTTAAATTTAACTTGCTCTGTATTGTGTATGTTGAGACTATTAGGGCCATCATGTGTACCTTACAATTAATATCTAATTGTGCCTTAGAAGGAACCACACATTCTCAACTCAGAGGGCTGGCTGGATCTTGTGTATCTGAAAGCCAGTCAAGAGAGGAGGATTATTGTTACCTGAGCTCCTTTCCAAATATATCTCCAAAACTGGAATTTAAATCCATTTCTTGTCCAAAAGTTTATATTCATTTTATTATTCTATGTATCATTTTTCCTGAAATGGAAGTAATCCCTGCAATAGAGTTTTCTGGTGTGCAGAGCCAATTCTCCCCAAAGGGTGATGTATGCAATACGTATTGGTAGCATGTAGGAACTCCAAACTGCCATCCTGCCCCAAGCTAAGATTTTAATCAGCCTATCATATGTTTAAAATTAATAGCATATGAGCTAAATCTTTAAAATAAAATGTGAAAGGGGAATAGAAAATCATCATATAAACAGTGTTTCTCAAATCTGGCTTTTCATTAGAATTTTGGGAGTTCATTTTTTATAATAGATCTTTTTGGACTTTGCTTCTAGAAGTGTGATTCTATAGTCTTGGGATAATAATCTTTTATGTTGTTCTGTTTTGTTTGAATAAGCTCTCCTATGATTGGCATTTGGGTATATTCAAGTTCTCCCTAATATTAAGAAGTTGAGCTATCACAAATAGCTCAACTTCTTAATATTAGGGAGAACTTGAATATAAGAGAGGTTAACTTGCTCCCTCAAGGTCTTAGAGCCTGTAAGAGATTGGGAATAAAATCTGCGTTTTATATTTCTTGAGCTTTCAGAATATTCAATTCCTGTTCCCTATTATGGGAGAACAATGTGAAGCTAATCTCTGGTAGACACTCTTGAATCCAGTATTACACTGTCATCACAAGGTTATCACATTATTTCTATACCAGACTTTAATTAAATGTTTAACTATCTGCCTTGTTACATATTGACCTGAAAGCAGCAGTAGTCTGTGAGTCTCAGAGCCACAAGTTTCCAGGAAAAAGATGACTGTTACAGGGAAATTCTGGGGAAAGGAATTGAGTATGCAGGGAAAATGGAACAGACTATTTTGCCTATGGTCTGCAAAACTACTCACGGCAGAGAGTCTTATGCAATCATGATATCACATTAAAGGTGAGAACGTAAAATGTTCAGAGTGGGAACCTACCAATACTGAGTGGTAGGACTGAGGAAAAAGAAAATAATTTTAGACCAATTTCAACTAGTTCATCTTATTCTGAACCTGGCAACACTAACTTTTTGACATAATGATTCATTACCATGACCTGAAGAATCTTATAATTTTGGGCATGTTCTCATGAAAATCACTGAAAATTATGCACACTAACTACTGATACAAATTTTCAGGTGGCAAATGATGTTTTTCCTTCCGTTTGGAGATTGAAAGAGAGTAATATAACATTAAAATATTTATGAGAAGGAAAAAGTGAAAAGAAAGGGAGAAAAAAGGAGCATGATCTATCCAAATTACGCGTCTCCACTGTTTTAAGACAAAAGATTGAGAGGAATATTTTCTAAGTCATTTCAGATCAGAAGAGAATATGTGTGCAGTTGTTTCACCATTAACATGGTATAAAGATATATTTAATAACATCTGAATGCTTAAAGAGTGTAGTATACAAAAGACTTACTCAAATTTAAAGACAGTGGAGTAAAAAGAATACGATATCTATCCAACTGTGTTTCTGCAGATAAAATAACATATGAGTGTTACAACTTAGTTGAACATTGGTGGATTTTTATTTTTAGCACAACTATTTTCTTCATTTGATCTCTCAAAATGAACACAAAAAACATTTTGTAGGATTGAGAATTACCGTCACTTTGGTCAGGTAATTATCAAATTTCTGGTAAAATGGGCATGATCTTTTCAACTTTTAGAAATAAAATTAAAATAGTCCTATTTTGAAAGAAGCGTTTTCCTCAAATACAAGCTAGCAATTATCTCAATATACTCTCTGGAGAATATTTTAAGACAGGGGTCTTAGAATGAAGCAAGCATTCAATTCAAACTATTTTGGGGGCTCCTACTATGTGTTAAGCAATTTACTTGACACTATGAGAAAGAATGGGTCTAATTGGAGTGTCTACCAAGTGCTGGGCACTAAACAAGATGGATAAAAATGAATAAAACTGACTCTAAATCCAGATTAGATATGCACCAGTTTCAATACAGTCCTG
>NW_011888896.1:1636231-1660005 GCF_000151845.1 Pteropus vampyrus
TTTCCTCAGCTGTAATTATATTTGCTATGTGTACAGCTACTGAAGTTGCAATAAGAAAACACATACTTAGTCTTTTTTACATTTTCTAAAATTATATATAGCCAATGTTTGCTATACTTTTTAATTGCTGACTACATTTTAAAATGATTAGTTATCCAAAGTTATAAAGGCATCTTGAAATGAGCTGTTTCAATTTTGTCCTCTTCTTTTCACTCACATCCTTCCTGTAAAATGGCATCTCAATTTATTGCTGATGCACAAAAGTGAAAATAAAGAAATTATATTTTATTGTTTTCTTGCATGTAGAATAATTTCTTGAAAGTTTATGGAATTTTAGTGATGCAAATTGTTATTACATTGCTATTTGCTGGATTTAAATTATAGTAAGAAAATTTCTGTCTCTGTCTTTCTGTCTCTCCATGTCTCTGTCTCTCTGTCTCTCTGTCTCTCTGTCTCTCTCTCTGTCTCTCTCTCTGTCTCTCTGTCTCTCTCTCTCCCTCCTAATTTAGCCACGATGAAAATCATAAAAGTCATTTAAATACATTTTCTGACTTGCCAGAATTTTATGTGAAATTTTAATTTTGTATCAACACACTTTTCTTTTGCTCATACACCTTCCTAATCAATCCCTTAATTACTCGTCTTCTCACTTCATTCTAGAAATATGTGGTTACATTGTATGTTGCTGAACTTTTATGTTATAGTGTATAAAATGTACAGTTAAATACAACTATTTCTATTTATAAAGTTACATACAGTGTGTATACAATTTGAACATAAATTTGTGTGTGATATAATGTGCAAGTAACAATACGTATATTTTCCCATTTCTAACCAATTTTTAGAGAAAAATTATGCAACTTCAACATAATACAATGCATAAAAATAGTAGAATTGAGAGGGCTCAAGAAAAGCTTCATGAGATATTGCATGAGATTTTACATATAAAATTACATCTCTATCTTTATAAATATATGAGATATCTAACCAAAAAATGTTGGGCAGAGTTTCCCTGAATGAGCATTAAGGAAGACAAAGAGTGGAAACAATTCAAATGATCATCGACTGCTAAATGGATAAACAAAATATGGCAGGTACTTATAAGGAAATATTATTCAGTCATAAAATGAAGAAAATGTTGATACATGCTAATACAACATGGACAAACCTTGATAACATGCTAAGTGAAAGAAGTCAGCCTCAAAAAGGCATATGTTGTATAATATCATTTCTATGTAATATCTAGAATAGACAAATCTATAAAGATAGCATACTAGTGGTTGGCAAGGGCTGGGGGAGGGATGAATGAGCAGTGACTTCTTCTTTTTTTTTTTTTTTTTTTTAGATGAGGCAACCCTTGGTCGACCTCACAGATTGCAAGGACCTTGTCAACTTACAATTCCTTATTTTTTTTATTTTTTACACCTACAGCACCTGGTCTTCCTAGGTGATCTCCCATCCAAGTACTAACCAAGCCCGACCCTGCTTAGCTTCCGAGATCAGACGGGATTGGGCTTGTTCAGGGTGGCATGGCCATAGAAGGGGAGTGACTTCTTAATGAGAATGCATTTTCATCTGGAGGTGATGAAAATGTTTTGATATTACATAGTGATGATACTCATTATTGGGAATATATGAAAAGCCACTAAATTACATACTTTAAAATGGTTAAAATGGCAACATATATTACGTGAATTTTATCTCAATAATAAAAGAAAGGCAAAAATGTGTGAAATAGTGTGATGTATTTTTATGTCACTATAATGTAGTAAATGGCATAAGATAATCACATTACCTGGTAAGATATTAAACACATGTATGAAAAAGTTCATGAATAAAAAAAGTTCATGAATAAGGAAAAGGAAAAATTTCAGAGGACCTTGAGAACTTTGTTAAGGACTTTGAGCTAAATCGTAAAAATGACCATGTGCTAATGAAGATCTGTAATAAAGAAAGTACTATTTTCAGATTTAATGTTGCTACATTTACTGTCATTAGAAATATCAGTGAAAAAGTTTTTGGAAAAGTGTTAGTATGAAGCATTATTGTAGTTAAGAGTTGATGAACATTTGAACTACAACAGATGCCTTTGGATTGTAGAGGAGGGAAAATTTCCATTCAGAGAAATCACCTTTAAGGATCAATTGTTTACCAAATATGTGTACTGAGTGACTATACAGTCACTGTCCTCATAGAGATTACTTCTAATGAAAAAAATGTTTATTTTGATATTACAAAGTATGTTAATGAGTAACAAAAATAACTACCATACTGTAGAATATTATATATGCATATATTTATATATTATAAATATTAGATTATATTACATATTATCTTTGCATACACAATTTTATCTATTATAGATAAATATCTATAAACATATAGATTAAGATGCAGCTAACAGAAATTATCAATATCAATTGCTGAGAAGATTACAGTACAATATGAATAATTAACCTTTACAAGGTCACTCAACTAGGAAGATAATTAATAATACTATTTCCATTGTTATTTTGGTTATTTTTATATTTTTATATTTTTATATTTTCTCAATGCATTTTCATTTGATTTTTCTGGAATAAATAAATGAGAGAAAAAGTAAATTTGAAAATATTTGGCCCGTCCAACAGAAGGAGTAAGAGAGAGAAAAAATGAGAGAAAATTATATTAAATAAACTTTGATATTCTAAAAGAACTGATGCAATGTAAGCAATGCATACCTTTTGCATGGTTAGAATCAGATTTCCTGGCTGAAAAAATATTGAATAACCATCCAGAATTATAAATATGGTATCTGCCTGAGCATCAGAACACAAATGGAAAGCTAAAGAAATCTTATTCAACCTTATTAAATGCATTTTTTACCCAAGATGAAGTCTCTATGACCCTCTATACTGTAATTCACATTTGAGACAGCTGCACTTTGCCTTTTTTACAAAACAAACTATCAGACAACGGTGATAACAAAATAAGAGATGGCGAATACATCATCTTCCACAAAACAGAGTCAATTACTCTTGGCTTTGTATGTGAAAAAATATGAAAATGATAACATCTTTCACTATGCCATTCTAAACCAACTAAGGGAAAACAATTGCTTAGAAAATCCTATTCTGTTCTGAGAAACAGAAAGTAAAATTTGCTATAAAGATGCTACTTTACTTATTGAATGCACTTTCATTTGCAGGATTAAACATTAATTTATGTTACTCACCTACTTAGTATACTAAAATAGATTTATAATATCTTTTAAAATGTTCGTATTAAGTTAAATTTTTAAATCAAACAAATTTTTAAATTATTAAAATACAGTACACACTTTAATGTTAATTTGTACAGTCTTATGCCTTTGATATCAGACTAAAGAGGTCATGGAATTTTATGCCTGAGATGCCATTAGACACTGGATCACATGCCTATTTTCCTACACTCTCATTTTAAATATTAGGAACTATCGAGAAATGTTTGGCTAGCTAAACTTTATATTTCGCCCATGTATTTTGTTTGTTGATAAATCAATTCATTAATCATTTAAAAAATATGTTTGAAGTCTCATTGTACACCATTTAACCCCTCATACCAAGCAAAAATGTCAGTGGTTTGGTAGGAGATAGGTGTGTATACACACACACACGCACACACACACACACACACACATATATATATATACATAAACATATATATGAATAAAGAAACAAATTAATACTTATAAGAAGAGACAAATAAAATATGATGCATTTATTATCAACAAAGATAGGAATCAATAGTATGACTGTACATTTTCACTAGTTATAAATTATAAGCTAATGCAAACCATATAAGTAGAATATTATTTGCATATATGAGCAACCAGTAGCCAAGACTAGTCCACAGCAAAATGATCAATTTTATTATTTAAATGGCACTTTTGTTAAACTATTGATGATAGATCAGAAACTATAATTAACTTTCTTCATGGTAGCATGTGCACTTTATAAAACTTCTTAGAAATTTTACAAGTAATGATATTTTTGGAGAAAGTTAGTGATACTGAAAAACAAGATAACTTATATGTTAGAGTCCAGTTATGAAGATATATGAAACTTCAGATATCTTTTTGTGTGATAGAACATTTCCTATAAATCTTGCTAATTTTGAAATTATCTTAGTTTTCATGTTTATATCTTTTCTTTTAATTATGCTGAAAAATGCTCTATGCTTTAGCCATTAATTAAAATTTTAATGTCAAGGCTAGAACATTCTTTTGAAGATGAATTAACTACCCAACATACCAACTGATGTTTCTTCTATTTAAGATAATTGAAGAAAAATTATATTTCTCTTTCTATATAAATAAAACTACAATTTCGTGCAGCACTTCACATTTATATGAAATCCCCTCTAATAAAAGGTATGGGGAGATAGGAGGCTGGTAAGACTCAAAACAAGAAACTAAAAATTTAAACAATAAAAACTGAATTCATTCTACTCATGTACCAGAAATTATTCATGCTGAGAAAAACCACATTTATTCTAATAATGACTAACTGTGTTTAATATAATTTTTACTAAAGCTATTCACATGTTAAAATTCCTCTTTTGTATTAAAACAGTTGGCATAATATTAGACAGTTCTTAAATCGGCAGCCATATACAGCATACAAAAGGCGAAGCAAGCTGAGAATTCAGAAGGGAGGAAATCCATAACCTTTAATTGAGAAATAGTTTGAAATGATTCAGAAAGATTGTTTTAGGAAAGATTAATTATAACTTTAATTCACTGTAGCTAATAAGAAAAGTTACTTTATATTATAAAGAAAGAGTATTTTCAAGAAAATTTTCTTTTACATATATTCTAATAGAGATCGAGTCTGGTATTATTCAAGTATTACAAATATTGAGAGAATTAAAAACACATAGATAAGAAAGGTAGATAGCTGTCTTTACACAGACTGCACAATAGCTTAAGTAGAACATTCTATATTTAGAAACATGTCAATGTCTTAATATTCTTAGATATTACTAGTAATGTAATAAAAATAGAAAAAAAAAACAAAAAACAAAAACAGAAAATGCCATAATGACATTTTAGAAACGAGGTTATCTAGAAAGGAAAATAGTGTATAATATAAATATTTTTGACACAGTATTTGGTGTATACAAATTTAAAAATAAAGAGAAGGGCATATCTTTCATGGTTAATATATGTTCGGGGTGTTGGAAGCAATACGTTTAAGATGATCCAATGTTAAAAGTTAAAGAGATCAGACTGGGTTCATAATATTTTAGTTATCAAGAGAAATGAGCTCTAGATGACATCATTTTAGTATGTGAAATCTTCACTGTGTTACAAATTGGCTGTATATGATAACATACTACCATGTTAACCTTAGCACTGTAGGACTATTGCCAGCACCTAAGTTAGAAAAGAGAGATAGACAAATATGGAGGTACTAATTGTTTATTGTTTTTTTAAGTAAAACATGCAACAATATCCAATTTTCTCAAGAAAACTCTTATCTTTTAATGTCTGAATTTTGTCCAGGTAGAAAATATCTTATTTTCATTTTTGTCTCAAATAAATTTGCTCAGGACATCTAGAGGAATGTCACTGGACTTGACTTTCCATGCAGTATCTACCCTTAATGTACTCCTGAATGTATAAACTAGTAGGACAAAAGACTTAAATAAATATAATGAATAAATATATTGAAAAACACATGCACACACACACACACACACACACACACACACACACAAGATAGGCTCGCTTTATGAACAAAGAAGCATCTAAATTTAACTAACTGATTTTCTTTTCATCCATCTGCCCATTATATAGCTGAGCCTGTGCCAAGGATTAGGTAGTCACATTGTACTTATGCATTAAGCCTAATACTATCAAGGATACAGGCAATCAAAGTCTCAGATAAAGCACAAAGAGGTCTGGGAGGTAAAGGGCAATTTCCCAAATTCTTCATGCATGATGTGGCCCTTTGGCTCAGAATAGATATAGTCTCTATTTGAGGTTTACAGAATCACTGACATAGGAGGAGAATTTATGTTCTGATATTGTCCTTTTGTACTCTAGATTGTCATATATCCTATACTATGTAACAATGATATTTTCCATGGAGCCAAGCCTTATAGGTCTCGGGTTTTATTTATGAGAGGATATCTTTAGCCAGAGACATCCTCTTATGAATTAAGGTCTCTAACTTACCAACTATCATTAGGTTATTTACTCAGGTGGCCCTCTTCCTGCACCTGAAGGGCTAAACTAGTTGCTTTACCTCCTTTCTCCCAGTAGCCTTCCAGCCATCCAACAAATTATTTACCACCAAACACAGTGTTCAATAAGTAATAAATATGTTTGGGACTTATTCTCTACTATAAAAGTGCTTACAATCAAATATAGTTTTCATTTAATATCTTTTATCCGATCTTTATTAAAAAATAATTTAAGGGTCTCCTACTCACTACTGTATCTCCATTACCGAGCAGATATTGATTACACTGAAGTCACTAAAAATTTATTTGTTCAAGAAATGAGTGAAAGCTTATTTAAAATTATAAAGACCCATCACTATGACCACAATTAAGCTTAAGGAGATAAATCACATAGGGCAGGTGAGACTTATTATTACCAGAAATCTAGAGTAAATACGCCAATATAATATATCTAGAAGTTATGAGCTCTGGTAGTCCAAAGAAAATAAAATGCAAAAATAATTTATTATAGTCCTCATTATAAAAAGTGTATTTATAAGGTAGAGCAACAAAGACAATTGTAATATAATGACAGTAAAAATTCAATGTGTAGAAATTTTATGTTTTTCACATTATTTTATAGCTTAAAATTGTGAAACATTCTATTTTTCTACTTAATATTATTGTTGTCTATGACTCACACTTATTATCCATTTTACAGAATAGAATAAACACAATGATCCTCATAACAATAGCAATATGATATAACTGATATTGCAAGTTAGAGTTGGAGCTGATAGTCAAACACGGTTCTTGAAATTTCCATGTTTTCCTCACTGTAACACAATGACATCCATTATAAATGAAGTTATTTCCTACTGGTCACAAAAAGTTGTCTTCTTATACTGTCCAAATTTTTTATCACTACTGATAATTCATTACACAAAATAATATGAACAAGAGTATATACTATAACATTAAAGCAAATTATGATAGCATTACTAATTGATAATGGTGAATATTTTGTTTTAGAAAAATTAGAATTCTCTTTAGAAATGTCTAGAATCTTTGGCAGCAGCATAACTTAAAATTCGAAACTCAAAAAAGTGATAGAAAATCACACTTCCCTATGACCAGGATTCCATCTTCTTTAAAATAAAGAACACTGTGGTAGAGAAATATTTTTCATCATAAGGTCTTGTGTTTTCAAGAAAAGTACTTTATATCAGTGTGACTTTATATTATAGTATTTTAAATATGTGTATTTAAAAGATAAACTTTTATATATTGCTACATTCATCTTATTCTACCCCAAAGAGAAGGTATTTAATAAAATAAAGAATTTAAAAGTATTATGTCATTTGAATATATTTACTTCTCTTAAATGTACCATTATGTGTTTGCTAGAGAAACACAAATGGAAGCAGTATTGATCAGAAAGTTCTATAAAAAGCTAGTAAAAATATTCTGAAAAAGTCATCGATCAAGAAATATTTTTCTGAGCATCATGTGTTCAGACTGTACTTGATCATAAGTATAATAATGAATGATTCATGGTGCCTGACCAAAGACGTATTTGGTTTGTAAAGAAAATTTTGGGAATTAGAAGATTGTTTATACGTGTAAGGTATCCTATTTCTTAAACAATATAAATTACATTTTGTATACATACATATGTGTAGAGTTAATACAAATACGCATGTACATTTATCACAAATACACACACAGGAAATAGAAAAATTTCTACAAAGAATGTCTCATTTCATCCAGTTACATGTCATTGTTTTTAGACACCCTTTTTCTTTTAAGCTAGGTAAAATCAGTTATTTTGTGTGATATATGTACAATAAGATCCGAACAACTTAAAAATATTATAGCTCAGTTTTTAACTTAGTACATTCACTGGTTTCTTTGTTTACATTTTTAGGCTGAATTGTTTCTTTTTCAATTTCCATAGTATTTAGGAAATACTTTATTATTTTATTTTTTATAATTTCATAATTGATGATGACATCTCTTCTTAATAACAAATTAAAAAGAGCAATAATATTTATATATCTATAAAATTATATAATTAAAAATTATATAACTAGAAATTATGTAACTAAAGCGGTAAAAATTCTTACTTACATTAATTTATTTTATTAATTTATTCTGGTTAGGTGTTCTTTTTTTTCTTTTCACATCCAGAAAGTAATTTTTATCCATTTTCTAGAGTTAATATGATTTCGAGTAAATTCAGAAAATTTGACTTACAGTACCCCCACTTGCAGAAGACTGATATACAAATTAGATCTTTCAATTAATTAATTTACAATGTAAAGATAAATGTTAGAGACTAAAATTAAAAATATTTAGGAAAAGTCATATTTATTCTTCTTTGGTGAACACAAAATCAGTCAGGAGAGTGAGTCTCTGATTTTGGGTTTTAATTGCATAATAATTTAAGGGTGTGTTTCATCTCTCCTCATAGTAGCTGATTCCATAACAGCAATACACCAAGGACATGCATGGATGTGATTAGTTTCTCTTCTCAGATTTTTCAAGTGAATTACTTTTTTCATTACATATTGTAAGATTTTCAGTTACATTTCACATCTGATTTGAAAAATACTAGGCTTTAAGGTATATTAGCGTTATATAGTCCATGCTGTGCTGACTTTGTCCTTTAACTTTCGGAGATTTGTACACCACCTTGGTATCCTGTACAAACAATAGAATCCAAACATTTTAAGTGCACACTTGAGTATAAAATATAGGTTGGTGAGGTTTTTTTTTTTTTTTTTTCTCAAGGCTTCAAACACCTCTTTTCTTCTTTGCATGTTTTCTGAGGAGAAGTTAGATGTAATTTTTATCTTTGTTCCTCTGTAGATAAGGAGTTTCATTTTCCCTGGCTTCTTTTAGAACTTTTTCATTATCTTTGATTCTGTAATTTGAAAATAATATGCCAGGGTACTTTTTTTTTTTTTTTTTTTGGTATTTATCCTTCTTAATGTTTTTTCAGATTCCTAGATATGTGATTTGGTGACTGACATTAATTTGAGGAATTTTTCAGTCATTATTGTTTTAAATATTTCTCTTGTTCCTTTCTCTCTTTCTTCTCATCATTCTCATTATTGGTATGTTACACCTTCTATAGTAGTTCCACACTTTGGTTATTATCTTTCATTGTTTTTTTTTTTTTTTTTGTCAGTCTTTATTCTATTTACATTTTAATTTTAGAAGTTTGTACTTAGATATCCTTAAGCTCATAGTTCTTTTCTCAACCTCATCTAGTCTATAAAATAATCCCATCAAAAATATTTACTATTACAGTTCTTTTGATTTCTAGCACAATTTTGCTTTTTATTAGGATTTTCATCTCTCTCCTTACATCTGTTATTTCATGCCATCTATTTATTAGAGCTTTTTAGCATATTAATCATAAATGTTTTAAATTCCCAGTCTGATAATTCCATCATCACTGTCATGTCTAGTTCCAATGTTTGCTTTATTTCTCCAAACTGTATTTTTTTGTCTTTGATATGCCTTATAATTTCTTGATAGCCAGAAATGCTGTATTAATAAGAGAAACATTTGTAAATAGGTCTTTACTATTGTGGTGGTGAGGTGTGTGCATGGGGAGATGGCATTCCATAGTCCTAAGATTAAATCTCAAGTCTTTTAGTGAGCCTGTAACTCTGGACTGTGAGCTTTACTAGCGTTTCTCAGATTTTTTCTCCCCGCTTAAGTGAAACAGGCTATGAGTGGACTGAAATTAGGTATTTCCCTTCCCCCAAGTCAGTGAGGTTCTGATAATATCCTAGCAGGTTAGTTTCTGTTAACTAGTTTCTCATGAGGGCAGGCCTTGATAAGAACAAAGTGCTCTGACATATTTCAAAATAGTTCTTTTTCCTCGCCTCCTGATGTAAGCATGAGGACATTTTTTTTATATTCTACTGTGGAAATCGGGTTGAGCTCCTGGAGTTAAGTCTCACAGTATTGTCCCTCCCACCCTGCCCATGACTAGATCCTGTTGGAGTTTTTAACTCTTAGACTTTTCCACACTGAGCCCCCACCAGTTTGTCACTTACAGTTCCTGTTTGCCTACTCTGGCTGTGGTTCCAGCTGCAGTTCCACCATGAGTCTCTGACCCGTTAAGGTATGGCTCCTTCTATATGCCGTTTTAGGAGCAAAGATTTTGGGAGCAAAGGTTTCCCCTATGACTTATGGATCCAATGAGAGTTGTTTACTTTTTATTCTATTTAGGTTTTTACTTCTTATTAGAATAAAGTGAGGACTGCTAAGCTCTGTACTTGTAAAACTAGAAACCAGAAGCCCAGCTTTATTTTTTTCTGTTCTGAAAATCTGAATAAATCGAATCATTCAGTATATACTCTTTTATGTAATTAATGCTTCTCTCATTCAGCTTAGTGTGTCTAAGACCCATCCCTATTGTTTGGCATATTAGTAGCTTATTCTTATATTTGCTGAGTATTATTCCTTTGAATAAATATAAGAGTTTGTTTATGCATTGTGTAGTCAACATCTCTGGTGTTTCTGATTTGGGGTTATTAGCAATAAATCTGTAATGAACGATTTTGTACTGTTCTTTTTATGAACATATGTTTTAATTTCTTTTTGGTAAACCTTAACAAGGAATAAAATTGTCAGGTTTTAGAGTATTTAAATTCATAAGACATTGTCAGAAGACTTCTGGTTTCAGCTCTAATATGTAAGAAGCTGTTAAACTTTTTTCCAATATAGTCGTGTAATTTTATAGCCACACCAACAATATTGCTCCAAATCATCACCAAAATTTGGTGATGTCATTCTTTCTAATTTAGACATCATGGTGGGTGTTTACTGGTATCTCATTTTGGTTTTAGTTTACATTTTCTTACTGATAAAGTTGTCAAGAACTTTTTAATGAACTATTGGCCTTTCATAAATATATATATATATATTTTTATATATATATATGTATATATTACACAAACACACTTTTGTTAAGTGCATGCTCAATTTTTTGATTTTATTTATTTATTTTACCGGACTGTAAAAGATATTTTTATGCCATATATATCATAGTTTTGTCTGATGTGTATTTTGCAAATATTTTCTTCTAGTCTGTGCCTTGAATATTTAGATTCTTCACATTGTTTTTAAATAAACAAAAGTTTAATTTATGTTAAATCTGACTTATTAGCTGTCTCTTATTTTATTTTTATTGCTCTCTATGAACTATGAAACTGTTACCTGTTTTCGAGTCCTGAGCATATTCTCATTTTTTCTCTTAAAAGCTTTATGATTTCAATATCTGAAATATACATGATTTGGATTTTATTGTTTGTCACACTTCCTGCCTCTTTCCCTATCTAATATTTTAAAGTTGTACGTTTAGCATTACATATAAAAGACTATGCAGACTTCAGACATTATCTTCCATCAGAGACGGTTCCCCATTTTCTCTGTCAGTATATATAAAAATGTTTCTGTTATTTCAATCCATTCAGGGATTGAATTGAGTTGAGATTTAACTGCTATTTTATCCCATCTTGTTTTGTTTTTAGTTTGGTCTTTTTTTTCTGGATTTTTGATTGGGAGCTTGGCAGATCCCCAACTTTTCAACTCTAAAGTTCTATACTTCAGAGAGTTGAGCTTATCTCTTCATTTTCTTGAGGATGTGGTTAGTGTTTTTATTTATAACAGACTAGCACCCCAAGGCAGCAGAAAAAAAAATGTATTCTATCTGTCTCTTAGCTTTTGTCCTTATTTTTGCTCACTACCTACACCACACCAGAAATCTCATGGGCAAAAATGGTGTTGCATTTAGGGCTATTTTAGTTTTCACTCAATCATGCAAGGGTCATAGGTCACAGGTCGGCTAATTCTCTGATGGTTTTGCTTTCCCTCGGTAAAGTCTCAGTGGTCAGGCTCAGCATAATCCTCTGTTCGGCACCACTTTTGAGAAGATGATGTCTGGCTCTCTTCAGCACTTTCCTCACTGGAATTTTAGTTTATCTAGTCTTTATTACTTCTGCAGTTTTTCAGTGTTTTTAAAATATAATATTTGAGAGTTTTCTGTGTTGTTTTCCCTGTGTTGCAGTAAGAATACTCAGATGACATAAACTACTGGGGTTTATGCAGATGTAGAAATTTATATTATTACTTTTGAGTTTGTACTCATTGTTTTTTGCTGATATACTTGGTAAATTTTTTTTAGAATATTAACATTTTATGTTAAAAAGTCTAGTGGCCCCGAATAATGTTATCTTCTGGCAGATTTACTTTTGCTTTTGACAAATTGTTAGAACAAGTATAAATTCACCCTGATTCACTATGGGTCTGACCTGATTTGAACCTGAGTTCTATCTTTTGAGAGCAGGTTCACGTCCAGTTCATACTTTAAGGGAGTAGCTTTTTAGGGCATCCTAGTGAGTGCTTGACTGTTTGTTAGGGCTTCTTCCTAGCTTCTCTTAGATTCTGATTTTTTATTACTGTAGAAAGTTCACTTAGTTTCTCAGTCTCTTAGCTACTTCTTACAAGCTAGCAAATTCCTCAAGGGGAAAATCAATGATGAATATTTGACTGACTTCTCTGAGCTTGCCTTCCTCTGGGATTTTAGCCCCTCAAATCTGTTTCCTTTAAGAGCTCTTGGATGCCTTTTTTCCCATTTTTAAAATAAAATTTTGTATTTATTCCTTGTTTTCTTACTGTCTCATTTGAAACATTTGTCTGGTCTGTCATATCCCAAGGCAGAAGTGACCTATGTACTCTTTTCAGGTCAACACCTATACCCTAAATTGATTTAAAGCTACTGATTAAACTTAACTGGGTCTTTTATATCTTGATCATAGTCTTTTTCGAAATTCCATATGCTTCTCTCATGTTGGAAAAGTTAAATGGGCATGTAGATGATCTTACTAGTCACCAAGTTTCATACTTTCTCCATAATTCCTCAGTTTCTCTTTATATTTTTTATCAATCCGCTGCCATGGCAGCAACATAAATCTTATTATCATGGAATTTTCATGTTTCTAAAATCTTAAAATCCAATAACCAAATTTTTATGTTTTACCTCTGTCTTGTTCACTTCCTCAATTTCACTGCATCTGTTATGAATTTTAAGGGTTTCTTGATTCTTCAATTTTTTCTAAATTTTGCAGCCTTTTATGAATTCGGTTTCTATAATGCTAATCTTGCACAACATATTTATTAATTTAAAGAAAACTATTTTCATTTTCATAATAATTATGAATATCTGAACATGAGTAAATTTCATACAATTTTCTCTCTGCTCAAAGCCATAGACCATCTTTAAGAAAATCTCATCATCATGGTGATTATTGCTACTACAAATTTAATACCTTTAACATTATAGAGCTTAACAAATTTTTTGTCTCTCTTTTATACAAAGATTACCTGGATGCCACTCGCCAGTTTAAATACCAAAAGTCTAATGATTGTGTGTGTGTGGTGGCGGTGGGAGGGTGATAGGCAAGACTGAGACCATGATTGGGCTATAAAATATAGATCACATCAAATATCACAGAAAATGAAAACAGGTAACATTGAGAAAGAATCAAGCTAGTTTTAGATAGTAAGATATAGACCTCATAAGGGAGAAAATCATTAAGATTGTCAAGAAAGAATAAAAAAGAACTTGTAAATAATCTGAAATATTAGAAAGTAATCTTGTAATTTTAAAGATAGTAAAAGATTGGCATACCTGGAGTAATCACAAGGCATTTATAGCATATTAAGTTTATCTTCATTAAAAGAAGGCTATGAATGATATTACCAAGAAAATTAATCTTATTTACTTTTTTGTGTTTCAGAATTCAACAAAATACCTCAATCCTGTTCTGCATTTAACACATTTATTATATTAAGTTAAAAAGGAACACAACTGTATTTAAATAATATAATCTACAACTTCATTCTCAAGCTATGGTCCACGAAGCTTATATTTCATGATTTGTATTGTACTATTGCAAACACCCAGGATAGTTATTAGATTTTAAGATTTAGAAGTATAGAAATTCCATGCAACAACATTTTTGTTGCTGTCATGGTTGTGTATAAAAAGAACATTTTAGTAAAATGTGATACCCTCAAATTATACAAGCTAAATTTGTAAATTTTTTTCACCTTGAAATATAGGTGCATACCTTACTTTTTTGAGGAAAAGAAAAAAATAATGCTTATAAGCAGACATATGGAGAAACTATCTCCAACAAATGAATACTAAAATCTGATAAGCAGATGTGAAGAGTAATTAATATAAATGTGTTTGTTGATTAGATTTGGTTGGGGCTATAAAACATGATACTATTAATAATAGAATGTTTTCTAGATATTTATTGTATAGAAAAACAATTTATAATTTTGATGTATAAAGAAAGTTTCTTCATTAGAGGAAGAAATTTGCAGGCCTGAATAAGATTCTCTCTGCCAATTATTAGCTGTTAACATCAGAAAATATTAATCTCATAGTATCTCAATTTTCTCTATCTATAAAATGGAGGAAATAACATCAATGGTTGTGAGAATTAAATTACATAATAATATGTCCAATGTAATGTTTAGCACATATTAGATGTATAAGAAAATATTAAGAAGTAAAGAAATAACCTCAAAAGTAGTAAATATAAAACTTTCATTAGTAAATATATTTTTAAATATATATTTCTGTATATATTTAAACTAGAAAATAAGATCTACCTAGGGACATTTTGAATAAGACAATTGATGTGTTCAGAGTCAATAATATCTTTCTAGATGTTATTTTCTTTAGAATAATCTTGATATGACAGAAAGGATTGTATGCTAATATTTTGACAAAACCCAAAACTTCTCCATTTTATATTACTAAATTAATTATAATAAAGAGTCAATTATATATGGTCTGACTAAAAAGGTATTTAATTGATCTCCTTTTAACATAATCATTATAGTTTTATTTGAAGATACATTTGCTCCTAACGGAGATTGTATTTTTTGAATGTTTTACAAAATGGAGATGCTAACACTAACCTCATATACAAGCATGTGCTCAAAAATATTAAAGATTTGTTCTCCAAGGGAGAGGGGGTGATTTATATCATTTGCTGGGGTTTATGGTGTAAATATTTCCTCTATGACTGATTTCAAGCTACCTATGTGTTGGCAGCTAGCTCACAAAGGACCTGAACATTTAACTATTGGCTCTCTGGAGTAGGTATAAACTGGCTTCAGCACCCCACTATTGTACATATCATACTGACATGTCTAACAGTTTATATTTCAATAGTTTACACTTATATTGTTTGAATCCCACCCCAATTTTAGTCTTTATGGAAATCATTTTATATATCCGATGTGCATTTTATAGCTTATTGACTGATGACTTGATAGTGTAGATTATCCTGAAGATAGCAATAAATTGGAAAAAAAAATTCTCCTCTATGGGAAAATCTGAAGATTTCTTATTCCAAGAGTATCATGAAAAGTCAGCTCAGGCTGAGTTATGGGATTTGGACTCTTTCCCTAAAATTAATAATTCAGTTAAGTCATCCAGGTATAATTTATAAGCTTGATCTTTAAAACTAGAAAAACAAAAAACAAAAAATAAAACCTATTTTTTTCTTAAATTTTATATTTCATGGCTTAGAACAGAGAATATAATTAAATGGAGGAGGATATGACACTTTATAAAAGAAAAAAAAAATACTTCTTATGTTGTACAAGAAGAGTGCCTCATGATTTAATGAAAATAGAGATAACTTGCAATGTAAAAAGGTAATGACCATCTATCCAGTCAAGTGTCTCTGGTGTTAATAGAGACCTCCAGGAACGTGCCATAGGTAGCTTCTGCAATGTTTGCTGATGTTAGCTTTGAAGGTTCAACTTTCTACTTTAAATGTACAAAGCTTCTAAAACGGAAGTGATATCTCAAAAGACTAGCTTGAGGGTGCCTGAGAATTGATAATAGGAGTTCAGTTTTGCACTTGGATTTTGGATTTTGGATTTTGTCACAGGGATGCTCTTTCTTCCTCTGACTCTTTACAAGCTTGTATTTATAATATTCAATAGCCTCTCCCCCTTTTTTGTAATACATTGCATATTGGAGTAAACCATGAAGCAAGCCTTCTGTTCTCTAATTACAAAATCTTAGTCCTTTCAAAACATTTAAATTTTCAGAGTAACTCAGAAGACTACCAAAAAGCCACAGGCAGCTCTGTAACCTTGGGCAAGTAATATTGCTTTATGTCTGTCCCTCAGGGTTAACAATGAATTTACAGTGTGTGTGCTGTCGCCTAAAGGAGTTTCTATTATGTTCTTCTTGAATTGTTTTAAGTCATTAAGGTGACATGACTGGATAGACAATTTTATTCTAAAATTATTTGTCAATCAATCAAGCAGAAGGAGGTATGTATATAGAAATGGAGATTTAACCTAATTTCAATGTATAAGCATTATGAACCTCTTTTACAAATTCCACTGAACAATAAATATTCACTTTTATGTTTTTTAGCTGAAATTTTAAATGACCTTAAATTCCTCCTAGGCTTTTATGATAGAGGTTTCTGGAAATTGAGTCAGTCTTCACGTTTACTAAAAAATGGAGCAGATTTGCAAATCTCTAAGACAGATACCACTGGACTTCTCACTGATCAAACTGTAAGCAACTTTATCGGGTCTGTCTACTTTAGTGATAAGAGTCTGCCATCTCTATGCTTACTATAGCACTATCTTGATCCTAGACTTCAAGAAGTACTAAGATCTTCTCTTTCTCCAAGTCCTAACTTGCTAGCCTTGATTGAGAATCTCTCTTTGTGTCTCTCTGTGTCTCCGTCTCTCTGTCTCTCTCTCTCTGTCTCGCTCTCTCTCTTTCTCTCAACAGCTCTTTTTTTTTTTTTTTTATTTCCCAACTGGCTCTCTCTAGATATACTTATTCTTTGTTTTCTGTGCCTTAGCACAATTCTATCATGAGCTGAGACTTTGGAAAGTAAAGGAAGGAAAGGAAATAACTTGCAAGCAACTTCTACTTTTGACATCTAACTAAATGCGAATATTTGTGGTGTGAATATTTGTGTTCCCTTAAAATTCATATGTTGAAATCCTAACTTTCAAAGGTGATAGTATTAGTAGATACAGGTTTTGGGAGAAGAGGTCGGGAAGTGATTATTTATGAGAGTAGAGCCCTCATGAATGAAATCTCTTATTAAAGAGATCTCATAGAGTTCCCTAGTTTCTCCCACAATGTGAGACTACAACAGGAGGCCTCTGACCCAAGAGATCCCTCATTCGACCATGCTGGCACCCTGATCTCAGACTTAAGCCTCCAGAACTCTGAGAGATAAATTTCTGCTGTTCAGAAACTATTCAGTATGTGATATTTTGCTATAGCAGCCCCAAAGGACTAACATACTAAACTTCTCCTAAGATAAAGAAATACAAAAGAACTTAGAAATATTTGTGGATGTTACACTTGAACACATAGCTGTATAATTGAGTGGATGGACATACAGATATTAAAACGACATTAATATCTAATTAAATTATAATGTCACAAGCAACTTTTATTCATTACCTACTATGTTCTAACTAGAGCTGTGTAATGGGTGTCATGAAAAAGAAAGTGTAGGTGGGAGAATATTTCATGGACCTATAAATATCATGTTTATATGACACAACATAAGGCACAGAATTCACTAAGCAAAAAGTGGAAGAGCACTACAAAGTCCCAGGAAAAACTAAAAACAAGTCGAATTCCTTAGATCATTGATTCTTAAACTATTTGGTCTTAAGACTTCTTTACATCCTTAAAAATGTTTGAGTATCAAAGTGTCCCCAACCTTTTTTTTATCAGTTGTATCTGTTGATATTTACATATTAGACATTAGAGTGAAACAGTCTTTAAATATTTTAATTAATTTGTTTGAAATAACAATACTTACCTCATTATATTTAACATTTTTTTATGGAGAAATAGCTATATATATATATATATATATAATTTTTTAAATAGTGATAACAGTGTCATTGTACTACATGTTTCCACTCTCTTCAATATCTGGCTTAGTAGAAGAAAGTTGGATTTTCATATCTGCTTGTGTATTCAATCTATTGTGGTATTACACAACATGGAGACTTTTTAAAAAAAATCTGCTCTATACTTGCAAAGAATTAGAGTAAAATAGACAAAAAGAATCTTAATATTTCTATGGACAATTTTTCACCTCATCAATCCTCAGAAAGCAGTTTGAAGAATCTCATTGAATGTTACTGCTTTGAAAAAAAGAAAAGAACAATAAGTGGCCGTTAATATAAAGAGGTGATTGGTTATCTTTGTTTTGGTTGCACTGTGGTTTATAAGAAATTAGAGACTCATAGCTAGAACTTCCCTTTATTTATCATGGAGAAAAGCAGGCTTCCAAAGAAACCCATTTTCCTCACTAAATATCATACTTAATTTCGTACAGTTTTTACTCTTGTCTTCTTTCTTGAAATAAATCCTGTCTATTACAAGTAGAAGGATTTAACTGCTTCTGCACTTATTAAATAGCATTACATCACTGACACCATTCATTTCTTTGAGTTTGACTGGATTTTCAATCTTGACAGCAAATCATCATAGAGCATTCATAATCAGTACTGTTACCTATACTGTGACAGAAAACTTTAATGATTGTTTAGTAGGAATACTTAAAGAAAAGTGCGGGGATTTGATGAAAAGACTAAATGATTTCTACTGAGATTTGAATAGATGGTTTTACTAAAATAATTATTCACAGTAAAATTGTAAAAGATATTACAGTACTTAACTTTAATAGTGCAAAATGAATACGAAAGGTGTCAATCCAATATATTCTGTTTGAAATATAAAGAAGAAAGTAAAAAACTTTTAGGAAAACTGCAAACCATTTAAAATATAACTACTGGCCTCCAAGACAAATCTAATTTCCATTGTTGGTAAAAGGAATCATTTTATGTGAATGTATTTATTATAATAATTACAGTGAAAATAATAAACTAAATTAACCATAAATAGGATAAAGTGTTGCAATCTAAGTATAAACTTTCAAATAGAAATTCAGAATTGGAAAATAATCAGAAGCAACTGAAAAATAATCCTTATACCCCATCACTTCTGAAAATAATTGTCTCAAAGCAATTTCCTTGAGTGCTTGTCATTCATGTCTTCATTCAACTTATACTGTATGATTCTTGTTTTATGTTCATTATTATTTTAAGAGAGAGATATAAAGATCTCTACTGTATCACTACTACCAAGTAAAGACATGCAAGAAATGCTTAATAATAAATATTTTTAATAAGTGGAAAGTAAATAAAGCATGACAGAGCTCATCCTCTCAACTAGTTCATGGCCTAGAAAAAGACACTAAAATATGTATACAGTTGCATAAATGGTTTAAAGAAAGTGCTTAGGAGCAGAGAAAATAGAGTAGGTAATTCTGTTTTGGAGAAAAGTAGCATAGAAATATTTTAGAGAAGTAATATATGAAAAAATACCTTGAATGAGACATGATAGAAGTGATTTTTCCAATTGAATAGTAGGACATGGACTCAAAATGTGCAAAAACAGATTTATAAAAAATATAAGACATAAATAGGAAACTACGATTTATTTTTTAGTGAGATTTGTTTGCAAGATAGACATTAGTGGAGCTGGAAACATTGACAAAAGCTAGTTGCGATAAGCATTAAATTCCGTTCTAAAACTTGAAAGGTATTAGTTGGGTAGTGGGAAGCCCTGAGAGCTTTTAAATAAGGAAGTGGCAAAGATTTCATGTGCTGGAAAGATGATTCAGATCACTGCGAAGGTCGAATGGCAGTTGAGATAAAGTTAGTTTCAGAAGGCATTAATTAGTTTTTTTAATTTTGCTCTCAATTAGATCAAACTCCATTGACTATAATTCAAAGGACAGCCATAGAAATATTCACTGTCCCCACACTCTGCTATCAATGTATAAAAAGCAGTGTTTTAGGGACAGTGATGAAAGAGGAAAGAGATGGATCACAAATAAGCAAAAGACAATCTTTGGATGTGATGAGTATGGTCACTATCTTGATTTGATGATTTCACAGGTATAGTTATATGTTAGAACTCATTACAGTGTACACATTAAGTATGTGCTTTATTTTATATCGATTATACCTCAATAAATCTGTAAAAAAAATTACAAAATTCATGGGCTGTGTACATTTAGTTACATACTGATGAAAATTTAAAATAATAGGTAGAAAAGGGCAATTATGGGTTACTTTATTGTCTAATCAGTGTGGGTAAGGTTCTTCATCCTGTGTCAAATGTGAATGTAAGTCATCCTCAATCAACATGTCAGCACCATTCTGGCATCACAATTTTTGTCCCATCCTATGATTATGGAAACATAGTATCTTGGCCAGCTTGCCTCTCTGGAACCAAGACTAAGCCAGGATGAGGGTGAATCCCAGAGCTGTAGAGATTCACTTCTCCCAAATCCCTTCCAGATGATACTTGTCCCAGACATGATAGAGGACTTTTAAAATTTCAAGAAAGGCTTTTCAAAGTTGGGACACCTGATGTAGAATCTGAGTAAGGAGTCTTAATTGCTTGGGAATGATACCCTTCAAATCATATCCCTGGAGAAGTGATTTAACTTCTCTATGCCTCAGTTTTCTCAAAAGTATGATGGTATATTTTATTACTCTTCTCTTAAATTTGTATTAAGTATTAAACTATTTCTACTCACACACTAGAATGCACACACACACACACAAATTCATCATTTGTATGTATTAACTAGCACATGACTTAACACATATTGAGTGTACTATTGTTACCAATTATTTATATTTTATATTGTTATTATTGTTTTCATCTCTTTATTTTTGTGTTTGTGTTGTCTGTTTTAATGGAATATACTTAACCTGGCCTATAAATTGTAGCCATCTGATTCTACCATAATTATCTTGTTCTAAGCAATCAGAGATCTTGAACCATTCCACTAACTGTTCCTAAGTGCCTCAGTACCTGTTAACTTATAATTTTTTATCTTAACCTTATCATGATACCAATGTAGGTAAAGTGACAATTTATTTCACATGTTAATCTCTTTGTCCAATTTCTCTTCAGGTTTAAAAGAAGAAATTATTCCTCCAGTTTTCACTTTTTTAGATGAAACACCATCTCCTTGATATAGGAAGTAGTTTTGCCCTTAATTCACATTCAGTAATATAGCAGTTTAATAGTAATATAGTAGTATCTGTGTAACAGTACCCTAAATAAACATATCATCTCCGGAATAAGATGTTTCTTCCCAAGACTTCTCCTCATTCTACAAACATAGTCATCAAGAGCTATAAATTCTATATGTATACTTCTTTTCAATGTTACTTCAGTAGCTCAGGACCTCAGCTCACATATTTCTGGCACACTGCTTCTAAATGAATTTTGTTTTGTTGACTTATTTTAACCCATGCTTCTCACTGACAGTAGGAAGAATATTCCACACCCTTAGCTACAAGAGTAGTACAAGGGCCACCAACATTGGCATCATCTAGGACTTATTAGAAATTCAGAATCTCTGTTAATTTATAGTCTCAGAAATGTATAACTATAGGAAGATTCAGGATCCCAGGATTCTTACAAGGGTATCATAAACACGTTAAACCCTACACAGAGACTGCTAGTATGGAGTCTCAGAGTGGAGAGTGATATATTTAATCTTAAGTAACTTCATTTTCTTTTTGTACTGAGCATCTATTCACAATAAAAGTGAGAAATAATAGCTGAAAAAGTGAAAAGTGGATAATTTTATCTAGGATGGTAACACATTAATAAACGTTAACATATTTACCCAAATTTACCAGTTCCAAGCATGATTTTGATGAGATTTATTATAAAATTGGAAAATTTTGAAAAGCCCACTTTTTTCGAAAAATCAAACTTATGATTGCTCCTTTCCCTAATTTTAATCCCATAGTTCATAAAGCATTATTATTATTCACATACATGTCTTTCTGTCTGGTAGACATTAAGGACTTGGGAGATAGAAATCTTGCTTGTTTGTTTTTTAATACTTGGATCCAGAATTTTCAGGAGTATAGAAAGTATCGGTTGAATGAAATCCATGAATGTTTTATTTCTTGCTTTTGTGATCATCATTTGAAAATAATGCATAAAAAGATACACTATAACAATAGAGCTTGTGAATTCCCCTGATCCTCAGTATCTAAAACTTTCATGATGATACATCAACTGTGATCGAACAGGTACATTAAATGAAATTGATTTACTATTTCCGTTTCTGAATTTTGTTTTTCAACATGAGTTGATAAGCCTCTCATTCAGAGAAAGCCCAATGTGTTTCATATGAAAAATAGTTTGCTACTTTTTCTGTAACAGTTGTAAACTAGTGGATAAAGCAGTGTGAAAAATAATTCAGTAATGCTTTTGCTTTCAAAGATCAGAGGGCTCCCTTAGTTGTACTGTAATAATGATGAATCACACTGAATGCTTATCTCATAAGAAAAGAGTTACATACATATTAATGAGCTTGTGTGTTATAAGGATATCTTATTACACTTTATTATATACATAGAAACATGATTTGACTCACACTATAATCCAATGTTCAGTAGCATGACACTCTAAATGGAGTTATTTTTACTGTATTCTGTTTTTATTTGCTTTTATAAAAGTATCCCAACATCTTATAACATTGTTTACCTCATTTCCATTGTAGTAAATTTCTTCATCAATAAAAAGGAATCATGCACATTTGTTTTTGCATTTACAAATAATAATTTAATTTAGACACATGTGAAATATTAAGGATTGGAACTTATTATACCTGAATACGAGTCTTTAGACAGAGCACCCCCAAAATTAGTTTTTGGAGGGCCCAAACTCATATACATTAAAGCTTTGTTGTGTATTTTGCATCTTTGATAGCAAGCATGAATTTTGCCTTAAAAAGCTATCAATTTATATGGTGGTAAAATATATGCTTGCAAAATGCTACAAAAATAAAGTGCTATTTGACCTTTTTGTCAATATATGTATACAACTGAGTATTGTCATTGTATTACATGTGAACACATTTGGTAAATTGATTTTCTGCATGAAAATGTTTAATTTCAGGATGTAGATGACACAGCCCTGTACAGCTTTCAGTAGGAAACTGTATTATTGTGCATTACTGACAACACATTTGACAAGAAGATGTCAAATTTTTCAGTGCAAAGTTTTGCTCACATCCTAATAGAATGTTATACTTTAAATTTATATTGACTTTGGTAATGTTGAAAAAGTACTGTATTAAATTACTTATGAGCTTGTTTGCATAAGTCATTAACTTCTTTTCCAAGAATCAGATCTAAAATTACAAATGGCTCATGTATTTTCCGTTTCCTAAAACATCCAAGGGAAGTAGCAAGGATCCACTCCAGAAAGAGAGAAAAATATATAAACTCACATTTCTACAAATATTGTTAGATAAGTTATAGCATAGCTGAAATTATATTGGCCTTACCATCAAAAAGCCTCTGTTAGTAACCTATTTGTGTTATTTGATAGCTTTAGCAAACATTACAATCTCTTCGAAGTTTTATTA
>NW_011888896.1:1660055-1682456 GCF_000151845.1 Pteropus vampyrus
TAATCCAATGTTCAGTAGCATGACACTCTAAATGGAGTTATTTTTACTGTATTCTGTTTTTATTTGCTTTTATAAAAGTATCCCAACATCTTATAACATTGTTTACCTCATTTCCATTGTAGTAAATTTCTTCATCAATAAAAAGGAATCACGCACATTTGTTTTTGCATTTACAAATAATAATTTAATTTAGACACATGTGAAATATTAAGGATTGGAACTTATTATACCTGAATACGAGTCTTTAGACAGAGCACCCCCAAAATTAGTTTTTGGAGGGCCCAAACTCATATACATTAAAGCTTTGTTGTGTATTTTGCATCTTTGATAGCAAGCATGAATTTTGCCTTAAAAAGCTATCAATTTATATGGTGGTAAAATATATGCTTGCAAAATGCTACAAAAATAAAGTGCTATTTGACCTTTTTGTCAATATATGTATACAACTGAGTATTGTCATTGTATTACATGTGAACACATTTGGTAAATTGATTTTCTGCATGAAAATGTTTAATTTCAGGATGTAGATGACACAGCCCTGTACAGCTTTCAGTAGGAAACTGTATTATTGTGCATTACTGACAACACATTTGACAAGAAGATGTCAAATTTTTCAGTGCAAAGTTTTGCTCACATCCTAATAGAATGTTATACTTTAAATTTATATTGACTTTGGTAATGTTGAAAAAGTACTGTATTAAATTACTTATGAGCTTGTTTGCATAAGTCATTAACTTCTTTTCCAAGAATCAGATCTAAAATTACAAATGGCTCATGTATTTTCCGTTTCTTAAAACATCCAAGGGAAGTAGCAAGGATCCACTCCAGAAAGAGAGAAAAATATATAAACTCACATTTCTACAAATATTGTTAGATAAGTTATAGCATAGCTGAAATTATATTGGCCTTACCATCAAAAAGCCTCTGTTAGTAACCTATTTGTGTTATTTGATAGCTTTAGCAAACATTACAATCTCTTCGAAGTTTTATTATTACAAAAGTACAAAGTTTTATTACAAAAGTAAGAGTAATTAATTGTAGGATTATTCTGGAGATCATGTATGTAAAATACCTCATATGTTTTAAATGCTACTAATAAAGCTTAGAGTAGGCTAACTTTAACTCTCCAGTGCAGTTTTTATTAGTGATAATAGGTTTTTAAATTATATATTTTAAGCAAATGTTAGTAAATAAATAAGCTAGGTATATTTTTAGTCATATAACTTTTCCCAATATGGCATTTTCATCTCTGTATGACAGAATGATAATATTTTGTTATAATTTGTTTCCACATCAGCCTCTCTATAGATAATAAATGTAAGGATTAAAGGGTAAGGTCTAATTTTGTTTTTGTTGTTTTGGTGTCATAAGAATTTAAAATAATTCTTGGCACAAAATAGTTATTTAATAAATAGTATTGCCTGTAAAGACAATTATCTCTTTTCTCTTTTGTTATTAGGTCCTAGAAAAACATTTAAAGCACAAGAAAGGAAAATAAATCAAATACTTCTGGAAAAAAAAAACATCAACTGACCTGCAGCTCTGGCAAACGGCATTTTCTCAGACCTTTCAATTCAAGTGCTATACTTACAAAATGAGAAGTATTCTTCAAAGGGGCTCAGAACACGAGTGCCCAAAGGGATTTATTGCTTCAATTGAAATTTTCGTAAGGTCAATGGGGATAAAGAAAAAAATTCATTTTTTCACCATTATGTACAAAGCTTATCTGTTAAAGATATAGTCTAACTAGAGCACTATATTTTCAAAAATAGAGCTAATAGACTTGTATGTTAGAAATATTAGTGAAAAAGAACATGAGGATAATTTAGTACGGGATTCTGTGCCTAAAAAATGTTTGCTGTGTAAAATCTTCTTAAATGCAGTTGATATACTCCATATTCAGCAGAATTACACCACTTCCACTGGAAGAAGTTAAGAAAGAACCACAGAATTCCAGATACTCCAGGTAGGACCACTTCTTATTTGACACCAAGGCCTCCATCACTGAAGCTCTGGTGTGCTCCTAGAGGTGGGAGAATTCCAGGTATGCAGATGATTTGCATAAAATCTCCAAGTAACGCAGGAGCCCGAAGCATGGAACTTGTACCTGGGCTTTGAATATTCCGAAAAATCTACCAGGAGGACGAGAGGGATGAGACATGCCATTTTTACTCATGAGGCAGGGAAGCTTCAGGAGTAGCCGGTCGGAGCTGCAGGAAAAGGGAAGCAACGTTTTATCCCTTAGTAGGGGGAGTGGAATTACTTCATTGGGAAAGTTGCCGCCTTCTCCAGCAGATTGGAGGAAGATGTGATGCTTAGTTATGGAAGCAGATGGCTTCCGTGAGAATGGTAGACCTGCCGCTTCTCAAGCGGAGCAAGCAGATAATGCCCATGGCAACAGCAGAACACGTCCTTGAGAGCAGGCGCTGCCAAGAGTTCTTGTGCGGGGCTTTCCTTATGGCTGCGGGTCAGGCAGCCATCTGTCTTCTGTGTACTTAGAGGGGCTATGTTCTGAGTTAACCCTACACTTCAGTTTCCTGAATTTCATGTCATTATTGGGACAAGAGTAAAAGGAGTCTGAGTTCTGCATGCTTTTAAGAAGGTACATACCAATCCCTCCCCCAAAACAATCTCAACTAACCACCTTTAACACCATCTTTAAGAATAATTTAAATCCTTTGATCATCCTTATGTTAGTACCATAAAGATAACCAGGATTACCAACTGGTTCTACCCATCTTCTATTGTCTATTCTCTAAAGATGCTGACCCCATCTATTGGTCCCCTTCAACTTCCCACATCCTTTCAATGTACTTTCTGGAACTCTTGATTAATCAGTAGTTAAACCTTAAACCATCTAACTCAGTGTCTTCTTCAACACCTTCTTGCTGTAAGAGAAATTCATTGTACCTTGACCTCTATACTGTGAGGCCTGAGGTAACACAGGTGCTTTTCTTGTTCTTCATTATTACTTGTAGACTTTTCACCTTCATTCTTCCCTAAATATATGAATTCTTTTCTTTTTAAATCAAATTAAACCACCTTCTTCCATTTTGCAATCTTCCAAAGACCCCTTAACCACAACTCTGATTCCTCGAAAAGTCTGAATTCTGGCTTGCTGCCACTCCCTGTATTTCCTCCAAACATTTTCAGTAATCGCAACACACAGATAGGTTATATTTCCACTACTTTCACATTTCAATTACCCTGATCTCTGTGTCTTCAATAATCTTGTCTACCTCCCTTCCTGAGCAATTCATCCCTATGTCCATACCATAGAAGGACCTCAATCTCACCCTTACCATATTTTCAATTTCAAGTCCCTTAATTTCTGACCACAACTTCTTAATAGCTCACTCTTCAGTCACTCTAACTCCATTATTTCTTTTACATGACACATCCTTATTAATTGCCTTTCAACCCTCTCATCTTTCTATGTCTTTTTCTAGCTTGAAACAAGATTAATATTATAATTACTTCTTTTCAGACAACCTCAGTTCCCTTGGCCCTTTCTTGCTACATCTTATTCACCTATCTAAACTGTAACCTTAAAGATTCAAGTGGATCTTTAATGATGTGAGCAATATTACATTTCCCTATTTCCATCTCTCTTCCTCTCTCAGACTTCAATTCCATAAGTTCTCCATTCTCACCAAACTTGAAGCCCTCCTCAGACCTCAAAATTATTAGATAATCTTGGGTCTAGTAAAGCTGGAAAATGAAGATAGACTATTGAAGTTAAAAAATGATGTTAGAATAGATTTTTCATAAGTTTGCATCTACGTTTACCCCTCTACTTAAATCTATAGTCAGTCTCTAATTATATTCCTCTTACTAGAGATAAACTTCCCTTGATCCTAACTAAAGCCAAACCCTTTACATGTGTTCTGGATTCTTCTATTTTCTAATGAGTTTTTAAGAATATACCTCCAGCAATCTTCCCACTTCTTTTGCATCATAAATTTTTACTTTCAACTAGATCATTCCTGTCGTAATATAAATGTTTTATTTTCCCCATTAAAAACAATTAAAAACTTTTCTTAACCCTATAATTTTCTCTAATTATTGCCCCATTTCTCAGCTTCCATATATAGAAAAACTTGTCTTGCTCTTCTTTCTATTTTTCTTTTGTAAAGTTTCAAAATTTAGATTTAATTAAATGCAATGCAAATATATAAAACAAGTGGTTTCGCTAGTTAGTAATTCTAGTGGATGTGTATGACATGTCTTCATGGAATTTATTTGTATTTACTTGATAGCTAAAAAATACTAAGCATTTTTTTCATATGTTAATTGTGATTTTCATATTCTTTTGTGAGATACCTATCCAAATATTCTACCCATTTTGTAATTTTTGGTTGATTTTTTATTGTTGAGAGGTTGGAGTTTTTAATATAGCTGAATGAAAGTCATATCTATTGCAAGTATTTCCTGCTAGGTTATGACTTACCTTTTCATTTTCATAACTGTCTATCAATGACATGTTGTTTTATTTTTATTCAGTTTAAAATACTTTATTAATTCTTCTGCGATTTTTAAATTTCAACTGTATATTAATTTCAAAATATTTTGCTCCTATGTATTTTTAATTTATTTATAATTTCCTTCTGTTATGGTAAAAAAATCCTCTTTATTATTTAATATTTTTAAGTTATTTAGACCTTTAGGGTTGATATGTCTCTTTTTATTAAAAGTACTCTAAATATCTTAAAAGAATACATTCTACTGTTATTCTGTGAGGTATTTATTTCTTAAAATATTCTATAACCTTCTGATTTTTCGTGTACAATTGATGTCATCACTGAGAGAAGGGTTTATGTCTTTGATTATAATTGCAGATCTATTTTGTTCTATCAATTTTGTTATGGCACATAATAGGTGCATAGACATTTAATATTACTATATCTTTAAGATAAAAAAGAAGACATTATTATTAAACAGCCTTCATTTTTGATAATTTTCTTTGTTCTGGAGATGATTTTGCTAAATATTACAATAGCAACTCCAGTTTTCATGATTAATGTTTTCCTATGATTTTTTATCATTTTCTTTTCTTTTAATATATATTTTAAAAAAATATTTCAAGTGGGATTTTGCAGACCAAATAAAACCATACCTTGTTTTCTTAACGTGATTAGAAAATCTCTGCTTTGTAATTTGATGATTTAGAACATTTACATATGGTGTTAGCATTCACATTGTTTGGCTTACATCTATCATCTTATATTTGTGTTTTTTTTTTTAAATTTCCCATTTAATTTTCATTTGTTTTTTCCTTTTTTTATGCCCATGTTAGAATGAATTAAATGTTTTTTAAGGATTCCATTTTATGTCATTTATTGATTATAAGCTATATATTTTTGTTTATTTTTGTTTTTCTGCTCAAAATGTACATCCTTAACTTATCATAGTTTAAACATGTTACAATATTATGTACTTAGACTATTAAAGTGGTACATTTCAAAATGCTCCTTCCAATCCCTTATGCTATTTTGTTCACACATTTCACATATGTATGTACTATATGATAATATAAATGTGATTTTTATTATATGTAAATATAATAAAATCATCTTACATGAAAATAATATTGTAATAACATCATTATTATTTTTACTTTAAAAGCAAAAACAAATTGAAAAAAATTTTAAATAGAATATGTATTTTTTTGTTTATTTATATATTCACCTTTTGTAGTTTTCCTCATTTCTTTGTATAAATTCAAATTTCCATCTGGCATTCTGCCTGAAGAAAGTGCATTAGCATTTCTTGTAGTAGAGGACACTGGTGATGATTTTATAATTATTTGTTTCTAAAAAAGTCTTTAATTTACATTAATTTCTAAAAAATATTTTTGCTGTTTACAAACCTCTAGATCAACAGATTAAAAAAATCTTTTACAGCGTTTTTCATGTTTCTCATTTATATTTATCTATCTATTTATTTATTTATTTATTTATTTATTTATTGGTTAATAAAATTATATAGGTTTCAAGTGTATAATTCAATAATATGCTGTATGTATATTGCATTACGTGTTCACCACCCAAAGTCAAATTTCCTTCTGTCACTAAATATGTGACCCCTTTCTACGCTTTTCTATCTCACCTCCTTCCCCATTTTCCTCTGGTAACCACTAAACTGTTGTCTGTGTCTATGAATTTTTATTTGTTTGTGTTGTTTGTTTGTTACTTTCAGTTTTATATTCCATATATAACTGAAATAATATGGTTCTCAACTTTTTCTGCCTGACTTATTCACTTGGTATGATTATATTAAAATTCATTATTCATGTTGTTGCAAATGTCAGCATTTCATCTTTTCTTATGGCTGAGTAATATTCCATTGATATATGTAACATATCTTGCTTATCCAATCATCTATCAAAGGACACTTTAGTTGTTTTCATGTCTTGGCTACCATGAATAACGCTGCAATGAACATTGGGATGCATATATTTTTGTGAATAAATGTTTTCAAAATTTTGAGGTAAATCCCCAGAAGAGGGATTGCTAAATCTTATGGTAATTCTATTCCTAATTTTTTGAGAAACCTCCATAATGTTTTCCATAGTGGCTGTACCAATTTATATTTCCGCCAGCAGTGTATGAGGGTTCCTTATTCCCCACAACCTCTCCCACATTTGTTATCCCTTGTTTTGTTGGTAATAGCCATTCTAACAGGTATGAGGTATCTCATTGTGGTTTTCATTTGTGGTTTTCATTCCCTAAGAGCTAGCGAAGCCGAGCATCTTTTCATATGTCCGTTGGCCATTTATAGGTCTTCTTGGGTCTATTCAGGTCTTCTGACCACTTTTTAATTGGATTGTTTGTTTTTAGTTGTTGTTGAGTTGCATGAGTTCTTTATATTTTGGATATTAACCCCTTATCGGAAGCATTGTTTGCAAATATCTTCTCTCATTCAGGTGGTTGCCTCTTTGTTTTGCTGATGGTTTCTTTTGCTACATAGAAGCTTTTTAGTTTGATATAGTTCCATTCATTTATTTTTCCTTTTACTTCCCTTGCCTTTGAGGTTCAATTCACAAAATCCTCCTTAAAACTAAGGTCCATGAGGTTAGTACCTATGTTTTCTTCTTTACCATATTAAAAATGTTATTTCATTCTTTTCTGTATAGTTTGTAATGAGAACTATGCTGTTTGTTTTTTATTTGCTTCTCTGCACTTTTCCTTAAACTTCCTCTTAATTTATTTTTTTTTTTCTGGTTTGTTTCCCCCCCTCCCCACCTCCACAAACTATAATCTGCCTAGGACTATTTTCTTTAAGAAGTCAATGAACTAGTTAAGTCTGAGGGTTTATAATTTTCAGTAATTTTCATTAAGACTATTATTAAACTTGTTATTGTTCCATGTTTTCACTAAAATTCTGATTATTTTTTGTTGTCTTTTCCCCCCATTCTCTGCTTTTGTTTTACTTTAAGTATTATGATATATGTCTCTAGTAATATTTAGGCAAATGAGTTAATGTTTTCTCACATACTACTTTTTTTTTTATTTCTAGAAATACTATATATACATAATTTTCCATGTCTGGAAGATTTCAGGAAGTGTTCTCCATTCTTGATGGCTGAATTTCAAATGTCTTTCAATTTTGCATACACTCCAAGAATTTTTATCTTAAATCTCCCCAGTCATTTTATACCTGGTCATATGACATTTCTACTTACACATGCATGGCTTAGGATTCAGCAACAAAGGGGGAGTCCCATGCATATTTCTGGAGCTCCTCCTTCACATAGCTCTATTGTTCCAGGTAGTTTGTCTCACAAATTAAACCACTTCCACTTCTCTGATTTTAGAGCACAGATTCATCAACTTTGCCAGGCATCTATGATCTGTGTGGACACTAACACTGCACTGTGGTTTGAAAAATGCTTTTAAGCAGAAAGTCCGGGTATTGTAGAACACATTTCATTTATTCTTTCCTCTCAAGAACCATAATAATGTTTTATTGTTTTCTAGTTTTTCTTAAAATTATTTATAATAAAAGAGTAAATTCACTTCCAATCACTCAATTTTGGCTATAAGCCAAATTTTTTGACATACTTTATTTTTGTTTGTTTGTTTATTACAATATAATTTTCCTCAAACTCCACAGAGTAGAGATATTTGTTATCTTTTTTCTTCACCATATGTCCACTGCTTCAAGATTATTTTGCACACAAGGCCTGAGTAAATGTTTCTTGGATGAATTCTTGTGAATATATATGAAGGAACTGGTTGCTGCACAAAGTAGTTAATATATATACATAACATTTATGTAATATATAGTAACCATTTTAGAACCAAAGAGAAATGCTAACTTTTCCTTTCCTTTCCCAAATGCTATTAGTTTTCCTAAATAAATTATATCATCATATACTTAGCTTGAAGTAGTTGGTCTGTAAGACAGAGCAAAATAAATATTTAAAATGTTATAATTTCATAAGAGTAGAGGATATACACTCAAACAAAGTATCCTCGGAGTGGATCTACATAGATATAATATTTATCTAGAAAATCTACATAGACTGCTTAGACCCAGAGTCAATAATGGACTAAGTTAAATTCTAAATGAAAATGTCCTCAATTCGCTTATTTTGTTCTTTAGATTCCATATTTAAGTGAAATCATGTGGTATTTGTCTCTGTCTTATTTCACTTAGCATAATTCCCTATAGGTCCATCCATGTCAGTGCAAACAAAATGGAAACAGAGAACTGGTAATCGAGAGATAAGAGTGGCATTGTGGGGCTGGAAGAAAAAGGTGAAGGGATTAAGAAGCACAAGTTAGTAGTTACAAAATAGTTGTGGGGATGTGAATTACAGAGGGAATATAGTCAATAACATTGTAATAACTATGTATAGTGCCAGGTGAGTACTAGACTAATCAGGGGGATCACTTTATAAATTATATAAATGTCTAACCACTATACTGTACACATGAAACTGATATAAAATAATATTAATTGTCAAACTCTAATTGAAAAAGAAAAATTAAAAGAAAAATGTCCTTAATTAATAGATGTGATACTCTGGGTTTTACACAATGTTTGTCTTTAAGTATGTTCCCCCCATAGTATTTGTCTGATACCCCTAATCTCATCAGATATCCTATTGTTACCAGGCCATGATTTGATCTGGACCTATTCCTAACTTTTTTAGAGCACCCATAGCACTAGCCTAGATGATCAGCTACTATGTTGCTTCATCTGCCTATCAATTTCAACACTGCAAGGTACTGGCTGAGTAGACTTAAATATATTTACCATAGAAATCTAAGAAATCAGAACTCTCATTTCTGGCTATAATGAAATAGCAGGGACATAATTGTCTTTTTCATCTTAAATACCTATAAAATTAAACAAAATATGTGAAACAGTTATCAGATATTGGATGGCAGGCAGTTCAAGACACTGACACCTAAGAGAAGGTAAACAAGTGGAATAAATGATTGCCCAATTACTGTCTGGTGAAAATTTCTAAGGTATAATTGAGGGAAGAAGAACGCAAACAGAAATCAGCAGTCCTGAGCAGACAGAGTCTAAAGTTCTAGAAGGATAGTGACTATATTTTTGGGGGGTGCAACATTGCAAAGAAAGAAGCTGCATAAGGAGAAAGCTCTAGAGATATGTAGAAGTGTCTTTTTCAGTCTTTGGCTTAGAATTTATCAGTTTGCGTTGTGAGAAAAGTACCTGAGGCCCGAAAAGGAACCACCAGAGAGGAGTAGAAATTTTTCAAGACAAAAAAAAAAATTAATGTTGCTGCCAGTCAGAAGAAAAAGATCTCTTAGTCCACAGGGACGTAAACAGAGTCATTAGATGGGTATTGGTTCAGTAATGGGGCTAGCAAACTCACTACTAGAGTTGCCCAAAGATTAAAAGCAACCACCAAAGGAACAAACTCATTCTGAGAACATAAAACTATGTCTTAAAATAAAGCCTCAAAATATTTTAAAATGATCTAGCACCATCCAATGTAAAACCTACAATGTACTGCATCCAATTAAAAATAGTGACATGTAAAGAGGCAAGAAAAATGACACATAATCAGGGAAAATGTACATGTTCAAAAAGAAAAAAAACAGTATGAGAAAGTAATAGAAGATGGAAAAGAGACTCAAAACTTTCAGAAATGAAAAATATATATATTATCTGAAATGAAAAATATATTACGTGGAATTAACAGCAAGTTATTCACTGGAGCAGTAAAGGTCATTGAACTCGAATATATAGTAATAGAAACTTTCCAAAATGAAGAACAAAGAGAGGAAAGAAAAAAAAATTAAATATCATAAGATTTGCAGAAAATATTTAAATTATGGTGTTGGAGGAGACTCTATAATACCCTGTACTGACAGAAAGACGAACAAGTGAGTCCTTGAGCAAATTCAGCCTAAAATATTGTTGGAGGCAAAAATGACAAAACTGAAGCTGTCCTACTTCAGGCACATAAAGGCAATAATGTTGGTACAAATAGAAGGCAGCAGGGAAAAAAAGACCAAATAGGAGATGGATTGATTCCATAAAAGAAGCCATAGACATGAGTCTACAATAGCTGAGCAGGGCTGTTGATGACTCTACCTCAAGAATTTCTGGGCGAATATACAATTCCAGAACAAGTAATCATATCTCTTATTTAAATTCTGTGAGATCTGCTTCAAAATTAAGTACTATGCTTTTAAAAGAGTGCTTTTTCAACTGTGATGCATCAAATTTTGGCAGTTTTAATTTTATTTCTTTGTGCTATAGTTATTATATTGAGGCTTTCTACACAGTGTCTAACACAAAAACTATGTATCCTTAATGCACACTAACTCTGCACTCTTTTATGTAGTTGACATTTTAACTAGGCTTCTAACAATCCCTGTAAGAGTTAACTTTCTGCACATACTGTACAAAATCTACCTAGACCTCTTATTCTGTTATAAAAAATTCAAATATTAATTGTTCTGAATTCATTTTGAATTTTCAAACACTACATATATATATATATGTTCTAAAATTCCAAACTTATTATCGATAAAAATATTTCATATAAAGATAGTTTCCTCTCTATTCTTTAACCCCTAAATTTTGTTGCTAAGCCTTTCATTCCTGAATAAATGCCTATTTTTGCACATATCTAAAAGTTCTATCAAGGACAGATATCAAAGTCACACTCTCTACAAGTTCTGTTCTCACCATCGAATAAAATCATTTAGTCAATTAATATGCTGAGTGCTAGATTTCAACTTTTTAAATTGCATTGATAATCAGAATTTTATAACTGAATTTGCATTTATACTCTTTTCCTCAGTTATAAAGAGATGCCTTACCATCCTTTCTTAGAATATGTTGCAGTATAATAACAATAATAGCTCAGAAGAAGGAATAAACAAGCCAAGCATGAAGAAAACAATTTAACCTATTAGTCTCTCTCATTCTCTCCTAAAACTCAGAGTATACCAGGCTTGAATGACCACGTAATTTCATTATAACCTTCATTTGTTACTTATTTTGGTTCCAATTTTTTCTTCAGAAAAGCATGAATTTCTTTATCTTTTGAGAGTATTTCTAAAATATAAAACTCGATATTTCTTTTTGCAAAGAACAATTCAAATATGTTGGTTATAAATCCTACTATACCAAAGGATAAGACAAAACCTGTATTAAGCAAGGTTCTCCAGAGAAACAGAACCAATAGAATCTCTCTCTCTCACTCTCTCTCTCTTTCTCATCTCTATCTATATCTATATCATCTACCTACATTTGTCTGTATATCTATTTATCTATCTAAAAAGAACTATTAAAAGAAATTGGTTCATGTAATTATGGAGGCTGAGAAGTCCCACTATCTGTTGTCTACAAGCTGGATACTCTGGAAAGCCTGTGCTGTAGTTCCCATTCAAGTCTGAAGGCTTGAGAACCAGGAGAACCAATGGTGTAAGTTCCAGTCTGATTGCAGGAGAAGACCAAAGTCCTAACTTGAAAAAAAAACAGAAAGGGTAAATTCTCCCTTACCCATCATTTTGTTTTATTCAGGCTTCCCAACAATTGGGTGAGAGCTTTCCACATGAAGAGGATAATCTGCTTTCTCTGTCTACCAATTCAAATGTTAATCTTATCCAGAAACATACTCACAGACACATACAGAAAAATGCTTAACCACATATTTGAACATTCCCTGTCCCAATCAAGTTAGCACATAAAATTAATCATCACAGAGCCCCTAAAAAACATGAATGGCCCCTATTTGCTCCTGAGTGATGGCACAGAGATGAGACTAGAAGACTGAAGATATTATTATGATATATTGCCTTATAAATATATATTTTAGGATATCTGAAGTAGATTCTAATTTTAGCTCTATTTTGTAGTCATGTGGTATTGAGCAAGGAAAAAACCTATTTTAGGCAAAGTGACCAATAAGGTGTAACTGCTTATCTCATAGAACAATTATAAGTATGAAATTAGATAAGATTTTGCTTCATGAACTTGTTAAAATATATTTTATTATTTTCTTTTAATTTGAGAATCAAATACTTATATGTCCACTAAAATAGGAACCTGATTATGATTATCCATTGCCTTACAACTAAGCACAATGCAATTGTAGTCCTTAAAAATGATTCAGTTCAATATAACTTTTGATAAATTATATACCATATTAGTGTTATCTATGCCACCAAATAACCTCATTAAAACACTGTACCATAATTTCTGTGTTAATATATTTCAAAGTAATCCCCAAGCACAACAAAAGGAGAAGCTTGAACTCACCATAATTAAAGAGGATATAATTAGACAATTGGTAACTTATAAGCAGAAAAATCTTTAGGCTTGGGTTGGCTTATGATTAATTATACAAATAATCTCTCAACATACCCCCTACTAGAACTATGTAATCATGCCTACTAGTAAGGAATATTATCAAAACACTTAACACATCTATATTAGATATTAAAGCATGATACATTCTTAGAATATACAAGACCAAGGGTCATTGTCTCAGCATAAAGAATAGTTCTACAATGGCTTTGAGTCTAGTGCTTTTGCAAAATACTATAACATACAGTGGTCTTAGAAAACGAGAAAAGTTAAAGACTTAGTCTAAAGTCAAATTTTAACTGTTTAAAAAATTGTAGCCAATAGTTATTTATTATGGATACAAATGAATTTTTTAATTTATATCCAGCATGAAATTATGTAGAAATATTCCAATACTTAAGAAAACATGATTTATTTATAGAAGTGTTTCAAAATAATTTATTTCTATTATTAGAAGATAATTTTTTTTCATTTTATTTTAGTGTGGTTGATTGAAATGTGTCCTCTTGGTAAGATTAGTTATTACATTTTTTATATCTTTCCCTCCACTACACTAAAAGCTTCTAGCTGGTAGGAAACACATCATTCAATATTTCTGGCCAATTAGTTAATTGGTGATTCTAATGGAATGAATTCTCTGGAAAAATTGGATAACAAAATATTTAAATGGACATAATAAATAAAATAATTTAACAGAGTAAACTAGGATAAGTAAATCAGAGGGTCAGGATAGGCTACTTTACTGTTTGAACAATCATTCTTCAAATAATGCTATACAAAAAAAAAACAAAAAAAAAAACCAGAAAAACAAAACTAATGTCCTCAAAATATAAATAGTTGTTCTGATAATAAAGAGTTCCCGGTTAAACCTTAGAATTGAATAACATTATCTAAATTAATGTGTTGCACTACTATAAATACTTGTGATGTAATGTAGTTTTGAATTTCCCAAAAGTAAGATATGGTATTACAAGTTTCTCAAAATTACTTACTGATGGACTACAAAACAGTTCTAAAATGTGTAGACAAAGGATAAAATTTATAGGGTACTTTCTTTCTACCAGAGCACTGGACCCTATTAACTCTGAGAACCTCAACAATTCTTTTTCTCATTAAATCTCTTTACACCCTTCTCCAGCAACACACACACACACACACACACACACACACACACACACACACACACGCGTGCACACACGCATGCACCTATATGCATCACTGTTTCAACTGAAGCCAACAATGACTTTATTCAAGAATATTTTCTCAATCATTCCAATTTGTGACAGATGCTTCATCATCACTCGTCGATTCCTAACTTTCCTATGTTAACTATTATTCTGTTACTCTTTTTAATTACAATATATTTTAAAGTGTGGGATTAGAATATGATTTATATTTTCAATAGCTTAAAACTTTGCACCTAATGAATTTTAATTAAAATTCAAATGACATAAAAAACAGCAGACAAAAATGAATACTTTTTTTTTTTTTTTTTTAGGAGAGATACTGGATATGAAGGAAATAACATTTACCATAGGAAGTGGGACTTCATATAAAATTTACAAGTGAAGTATTTAAATCCATAGAACATCAGCTATATGTTTCAATATTTATAAAGAGAAACAATGTTAAGCTAGGATTATTGAGTGGAAGGAGATTTGGAAGTTTTGTCATTCTTGGTCTAATACTTTGTTCCCCACTCCACTTCCATCTCAACACCTAATAAAAACTCTGTTCCTGCCAAGCATACACCCAAAACTACAAGAGATGGAAAATTACTAAATCCAGAGGAACCCAAAACGTCATTGCCTAGATGATCTTGAAGTCCACTTTCACCTCTAAAATGCTTAAATTTCTTAATTTGTTTGTATGCCTAAATTATTATTCTTTGAGAGATGAGAAAATTAGAATTAATATAAATTCAGTGAAGATAGATCTTTGATCTAAAAGTGAATGCTAAAATAATATAAGCATCATAAAAATACACACACGAGAAACTTATCTGGTCAGCAAGTATTGACCACAAGAATACTTTAAATATCAATATTACTATATATCTTTTTATTAAACAAAGGATTTCTTTTTGAAACAATAAGATATTGAGAAAAAAATAAAGAGCTCACTTTTGATGCAAGAATCTGTTTTGAGACGTTTCAATAAATTCTTTCCCACCTCTGTTATATTTCCTATAACAAGAGCAGAAGGGCAATAAGGAAACTTAACTCTATATACAGAATTGGAGTCTTGATTGAGCATCTTATTTATTCCAATGATACACATAGATGTTATTCAACACTGATTTTCCTAAAACATGAATAGACACAAATACACTATAGTCTAAGGTCAAGATGAACAGATAAATAAGGGCCTTTACATAAAGGGTGTGTCCTCTTAAGGTAGTTTACCTAGATGTTACATACTGGGATGCATTTGAAGAATTTTTAGAAAGTATATCATTTTGTCTGAATCTTAGAAAACTCACCCACATAGATAGCCATTTGGAAAAATATAAGGGAAAGAGAGACTAAGGAAATTGCAATAGGATAGCAAAGGTAGGACAAAAGTTTAACACAATTTGCAACATGATAGTCCAGTTTAAACCAGAGTAGTCATGAGGTAATTCCACATAAATCTTTGCAGCATTCACACCTAACCAGCCATCTCTTTCTATGAACTAACCATTGTGTGATCACACTGCTCCTAAAAGCTGAGTGGTTTAGGCTGCGTATGGCTAATTAGTTTCCGCAACAATTTCCCTCAGTATATTTAGTTTGAAAAATTTAAATTCTCATTATCGCTCATGCCCAGCCCCTGCACCATAGATGCTTTGATATGGACATGGCAGAAAGCCACAATTTTAAAGGTTAAGGCTCTGCCTACATTACCCCCACTTGAGTTTGGGTGCTAAGAGGCAATAGAAATCTGCTTAACTTGCAATTGCTTATGGTTAATTGTATGAGCAAATCCATTTCTTGAAGTATGAGTCTTGAGTGCCAGCTAGATTCACAAACACTTGATGGCAACATTTAGTCTCAGAATATCCCATGTTAATACTTTAAAAGTTAAGACTCGTTTTATGTAGTATAATTAGGTATGGTGAAGAATATCATATGAGGAGAATAATTTAACAGGATTACATTGGGAATATAATGGGCCCATACTCTTTCAGTGGATGAGGGAAGGGTTATAAAATTATATTTCTAACAAAAATACAAAGCTCTATTCCTTCTGTTACTAGCTTTCCTTTAGCTTATTTCATCTCTCTTCCTTTCTTAACCCCAGGGCAATCTGGAAAATTTCAAACAAACAAACAACAACAACATATAAGCTTAAAATAGTTAAGCAGTGCCGAGGTTTATCTAAAAACAAGGATTAAGTAAAATAAAAGCCAAAGCTCCAAGACTTGAGTGACATGTTTAACACTCCATGGGGAAACCAATATGCTAGTAAAGATTTGGGACACTATTTTTTTTTTTTTTTCTTGTTTAAGATCTCATAGCAACTATGACTTCATTTTTTTTCAATGGAAAAGCAAGAATTCAAACAATGGCTGTATCTCACCTTCAATGGGATTAACCTTTGTAAGTTTTGTTACCAAAGAATCATGCTGGCTAGTGTGTTGAATATTAGAATTCAAATGCTTAAGTAACTGAACTAGATTATTTTAACAGTTAAATAATCTTATTAATCGAATTACAGTGAGTATTTAAAGAAAGAATCTATTTTTTTCGCAATGAGTTAAATAGCACACAGAAAAAATGCATTTTTTTTCTTATTTGTGGCACTTAAGAATATAGAGTATAATATGTGTTACATTTTATCAAGAGTCATGTAAAAAAGAAGTATTCTTAAATTATTTCTGATAAAGCCTATTTCTGTTTTATACTTTTTTTACCAATTAAAAAATAATAATCTGTAAAACTATAAATGTGTAACTCACTAATTAAAAGAATAGTGGAAGAGAAACATCTCTGACAGGACGAAATAGATCAGTTTTATGTTCTTGTCTCTTGTAGTCAAAATATTTGCACAATTATTTTATTACAAAAATAATTTAAAGATCCTCAATCCCAAGATAATACAGGAGAAAGAGGCTTTATAATTATCTAGACATCTTGAACACACTGCATTCCTTTTGTAATCTACAAAATCTATCCAGTCGCTATAATAAATCAGTTTTAACTACCAAGATACATGTCAGTATCTCTGAGAAAGTAAAGCTTGAACTGAAATATGAAAAACAAGAGGGAATTGCATTCTAATCAGAGGGAATAGCATGTGCAAAAGTCTTGGAACAGGTGGGAGCAGATCATCCAAAAGATGGAAGCCATGTTAAGCAGATTTAACTTTGTCCTTTGAGCCATAGTAAATCACTAAAGGTTTTGACATAAGGAGATGACTTATCAGAACTGTATTTTGAGATGATTACTCTTAATTCAGTGTGGAGAATGGCAGTAGGGGACAATTTAGTCGAGGCAAGTTGGAGTCGTTATATGTTCTGGTTTGTCCGGGTCAATCCCAGAACAGGCTTTTTGTCCTAGAATAACTACTAATAGTGAATCTGTAGCAGAATCTCAGACATCAACATTTTCTTGTGTGCCAGATGACCACCAACTTCCAGTTGTCAGTCTCTGCAACTTTATACTTGAGAGTTTTTTTTCTTTTCTCTTAAAAGACTAAAGGCCACTTTACCCCATGAGAGGGGCTAGATGTACTAAAAATTAACATCCTTTGATCCCTGTCCTCAAATAATAAATAATAATAAAATTAATAAAGTGATACTGAAGCAATTATAAACTGTCAAAAGATGTATTTTACATTGTTTCCCAGTATGATTAAACTTCTGTCACCAGAGATAGCTAGCTTAGTGACATCTTCTCTTTCTTGCATCAGTTTTCCATTTCCTTATTCATGCTTCCTATACCTCCAAAATTAACTACTTAAAATTGAATTCTTACCTCAGGGTCTCCATCTTGAGGAACCCAAATTCAAACAGTTGAAAGCAAAAGTGGTCTTAGAAAATGTTTCCTAAAATAAATTTCTGAAACCAGATCACTAGCCAGACAGATGGGAATAAGAGCCCTGTAGTAAACAGAGCGATGCAATGGACTGAATGCTGGTGTCGTCTCAAATTCTTATGTTGAAGTTTAATCCCCAGTGTGATAGAATTTGATGTGAAGTCTTTAGGAAGTAATTAAGTCATGAGAGTGAAGCCCTCCTGAATAAGATTAGTGACTATAGAAGAAGAAATATGATAAAGATAATCTCTTTCTGTACCATGTGAGGATATATCAAGAAAATGGCTGTCTACAAATCAGGAAGCAGGTCTCACCAGACACCACATAAGTCAACACCTTGATCTTGGATTTCTTAGACATTAGAATTGTGAGAAACTAACGTTAGTTTTTTAAGTCATCCAATCTATGATATTTTTGTTATAGCAGCTCAAACTTATTCAGACAAGTGGTAATTATGCCCAGACTGCTGTAACATCACAGTTACGAAGAATCTGACCTGTGAAATAAGATCCATAATCTAGGAAAAGCCAAAGGGAAGTCCCTATAACTGTGACCCAACAAGCCCTGGATATGATAAGCCAGAAGCTTTAATAGAGAGACTAGTGTGACTTTCCAAAACTTAAAGGATGCAAGGTTTGTGATCACCTCTATATCGCTGTTTAATTGACCAATCTGTCCCTTTCAAAAACTGGCTAAATCATTATTTTTGATGGGGGACTATCATATACTTAAGTGGAAGCTTCAACTATAGCTGAGATTCTGGGTATCTTTAAAGTATAATAACAGATCTATAATATATATTATAATAGACAATGTCAATTATGACAGATATTGATGATAACATACCTACCAGATATATAGCCTCACAGAAAGTACCAGAAGCTATTGATCTGGCAATTGTGGCCTTTTCAATTACCATTATAAAGAAAAATCTGAAGCAATTCACATGAAAAAAGACAATGGATATATTTATGGGACAAAGATTAGGATGTATCTGTAACCTTTCCCCTGGGCTGTATAACATTTGTTTTCATGACACAAAGGACTTTTTGATTATTTGGACATTCTATGGAATACTAAACTGTCCAACTATATTTATAATACTCTTTTAAACAATGGGGACCAAGAAATAGATTATACTCTAGATGACTGAGTAAGGCACATATACATCAAAAGATGGAATATAAAACCTTAAAAAACTTCAGGTTCTTGCCAAATCAATGAAAATTTTTAGGGCTCTATTATAGTGGAGTACTATTCTGAGAAACCCCTCCAAGATAAAGAACACATATTCTACCTCACACTTTACTACTAAGAAAAAGAAACAAATGCTTTGTAGTTCCCATCATGTTATAGAGGTAGCACATCAATTGAGGATAATGTTCTAGTTAATTTATCAATTGATTCAGAAGACTGCCAGTTTTGATGAGGGCCTGGAACAAGAAAGGCCACTGCAGCAAAAGTTAAACAGTCCCGCTAATTGTGTGTTATGACCCAAGTTATCCCATGTTTCTAGAGGCATTTACAGTGGATAAAGTTACCATGTAGAATATTTGAGAAGCCCCAAGAAGAGAGTTGCAGTGAATTCTAGAGCAACAGCATGTGGTCTGTAGCAGGGAACTTTAAAATTTGAAAAGCTGCTCTTAGCATGTTCCTAGGCCCTAGAATTACTTAACCACAGGAATTAAATTCTTTTCTGTCCAGAACTGCCCATTATAAGCTGGGTATCATTAGACCCATGAGAAAAACTCCATCATATGATGGATATAATGCACTCAAGAGAAGGTCCAAGCAAGATCATAGGACACATGTAATTTATATAAACATGTGGCCCAGGTCGTGATGGGTAGTCTTGATGACAGCTAAAAATCTTGCCAAATTTTATTTACACTTAGCAGTGGCTTTGAGAGAGAGTTAAGTGAAATCTTTATAATGGGCAGAGTTTTGAGTGTCCATGAACTTGATATGAAAAAAGAAATAGCCTCATGTAAGAACATGTGTGTTTTCCTGAGCAAAGATATATGATTAGCTGGTTGGTTGAGGTCTTGGATAAAACAAAATTGAATAATTGGAAACAAAGATCTCTAGGGACTTATCTGTGGGAGTGGTTGTGAAGTGTGAGGATCTTTGCTTTTTTCATGTTAGTGAAAGTTAGTGCCCAGCAAAGAACACCAAAAAACAAGGTAGGCAGGATAATTCTCCCAGCAAAGCTCAGCCAATCTTTACCCTCAGTTGCATTAGTGTTTATACAGTGGATGGCATAGGCATTGTCACAGGGATAAAGGCTATGCATGAGCTCATTCTCATTGGCTCATTCTCATCAAAAGTCAATCTAGTTAATGTTTGACCTTTCTGTAACAAAGATCAACTGTAGATATAATACCAATTGCCCCTGAAGAAAACCATTGAACCACATAGAATAGTTGATTTAGTTGAATTCTTCAATCCCAGAGGGAAGCAATGATTCAGCTTTACGGAGTTTCAGTCAAGTCCACACTCCTAGGAATCACAGAGTGATTTATCATGATGGAGTCCTAGATGACAACGGAAAGTCATCGACTTTATGGAAAAGGAGATGTGACCTGGGCCCCTTATGATAGTATCCAGTATCCTAACATGTACTCCATAATCCAGGAGTGGCTGTCCGAATACACTTTTGGAATTATCTTTTAAAAGCAGAGCCGAAGCATATTCTTGGAAATGATTCCCTGCAGAGTGGGAGTGCTATAATGTGGTATGCTTTGAACCAAGGGGCATTATGTTATGCTGCATACTGATAGATATTTGTTTATTTGGGCGATAATAATGAAGAAGTGAAAGGACTGACCTTCTCAATATTACTCTCAATGATTCATTCAAGCATGTTGTACTTTCTGCTCCTACAAATTTAGGCTCTGTTAAAATAGAGGTCCTTGTTCCCAAGGGAGGCTTACTTTTACCTTCAGGAAACTTTAAGTTACAACTTTTGGTTGGTCATGTTGGGTTTATTATGCCAGTACATTAGCAGGCAAAGAAGGATTAACTATGTTGATAAGGATAATTTACTATGATTATCCTCAGGCTTTGAGATTGAGACTGTATAATAAGGGAGAGTGGAGACAGGGTATATCTGGAAACCAGGTGATTAACTGTGGCATTGTTTGGTGCTTTCCAAGCAATGTATTAACTGTAAGTGGACAATTACAGTAACCATAATGTGACAAAGACATGTCATTTCGAGATTCAGAACCTCCGATATAAACCTGAGACGAAAGAATACTAGAATGCATGGTAGCAGAATGAGACAATGAATACCAGCTGTGTTCCTGAAGCCAGTTGCAACGACTTGTCCCACTAGTTCAACTTGTCCCATTATTCCCCTGTTGTTTGTCTTTTTCATTTTATTAAAAAAAAAAAATACCAGAAACAAACACTGACAAGGTAGAATGAGTTTTATGTGGGGAGCAAATGAAACTAAGGAGTGTAAAGCACCCTTAAGCAGTCACTGAGAGCTTCCTGCATACATTCCTTATACCTTATGATTTTGGTATAATCAAAATTATTTCCAATTGTCAACATTTGCATCTCAAAACCTGAAAAGATTTTTTTGGAACCATGGAAATCATTTCTTCTCCATGTGCCAAAACTACTAAGAAATAAAAAATCCTTCCAGAAGAGCCCTTAACTAATGACGCGGAGGAATTTGTATATATACGTCTCTTAAAGTGAGATGATTTTGTTCTGTTTTATATCATTTAACAGCATTTCCCTACAGGGTCAAGTTCTGGTCACTTTCTGTGATATCTGATTTAATAATTCACCCTTTATCGGCTGACTTCCTTTCAACGGATAACTTCCCTACTTTCCTACTGTTGTTTGTTCACTGCACCTTCCAAATAAACTCTTTGCCTTGATTACTTTTTTTTTTTTCCTGAACCTGCTTCTTGGACACCCAAATAAAGATTATGTGCTTTTCATATGGATAGATGGCAGATACAGTTATCCCATCAGGAAATCCAAAAAGAAGATAAGGATGATTGAGGTAAGTCCTCAATTTAATTTTATTCTAAGAGTTTTTAGTTACTTTCAGATACTTTTCAGAATTGGCATATAGAAACTTTGGCATTCAAATAATTATGGAAAAGAGGAAGCAGCTACAAACTAGATAGAAAGAGTAGCTAGAATGTGATCAGAAAAAACAAAAATGTTAAAGGGAAAAGAGTGTTTTTAGAAAGTATGTTAAACATTTTCAACTAGTGGTGAGAAACCTAGTGAAATAAGGGCCGGAAAATATCAATTGGTGTTTAGAAATATTGAGATTGCTGGTAGTCTGAAAAAAAACAGTTTTAGGAGAGGGCAGGAACTGGAATTCAAGTTCAAGTAGGTTGGCGAGTGATTGACAGTATCAGAAATGGGGGTCATGAGTACTGACAATTCCTCCGAGAAGTCAGTTGGTCTGTAAATGAAAAAGAGAGCTAGGGATGTTGGTTTTGAAGAGGAATGAGACTAGGTGAAAGTTTTCTTTCTTTCTTTCTTTCTTTCTTTCTTTCTTTCTTTCTTTCTTTCTTTCTTTCTTTCTTTCTTTCTTTCTTTCTTTCTT
>NW_011888896.1:1682506-1685568 GCF_000151845.1 Pteropus vampyrus
TTTCTTTCTTTCTTTCTTTCTTTCTTTCTTTCTTTCTTTCTTTCTTTCTTTCTTTCTTTCTTTCTTTCTTTCTTTCTTTCTTTCTTTCTCTCTTTCTTTTTTAAATTTAATCCCAAGATATATTCCTCTGCTAATCTTATTTCTTTAAAATTTATTACTAATATCTATTATTATCACTTCTAACTTTCTATACATTGTGAGAAGATTATATAATTTTTAATTTACCTATATATTCTTTACTCTCATATAGAATGAGTTTTCAACTCTTAGTAATTTTACACATATATCTTTTCTTGAATATATGTTTACCTTCCTTCCTATTGCCTTTACTTAATTTCCTATTAATAAGACTCTTCATCATCACTCTCCTTCATCATCAGTGCTGCCAGAGTATAAATACTGAAATATAAACATGATTATAATAAGCCCAATTAAAACCTTTAAGTATTACTCAAATTATTTAAATGGCATTTAATGACTCAACCCAACTCATACATTCTTATATTATCCTCTTTCATAAATGCCATTCAATTTGACACTTCTATACTTTCCCTTATACTATAATTTTCAGAATATCCTCCTTCAATTACTCATAGAGATGCAGACTTTGTGGGTCCCGAAGCTTTTATAAATTGATGCTTATTTTTTTAAAAACAAATACTACAAAGTTATAAATATAAAACTAATTATGAATGTAAATATTTATTTAGAATGAAAAAGAAAAAGAACAACATAATAGACCTTTTAAAAGTTGAAAAATACTATAAACATCACAAGTTCCAGAATGATAGCATAATAATTTTTGTTAATTAATTGCCTGACATATATTTTTTATATTTTACCTTTCTTGTATATCTCTACTCATTGATCATCTATTATATGACAATACCATAATTTTCTTCGGAGAGATTACAATGTTAATTAAATCTGACCAAATATTTTTATTTTTAAAAATTGAGTTGCATAGTTTAATATGTAATACCACAAATCAAGGTATTTCAGTACTGCTGAAAGTCGGGTCTTTGAACAGAAGACTTCTAAAAGTTTTTATTTTATGTAAATTTCATGAAAACAAGGGTAAAAACTCAGTGTGGCTTTTTCATCATTGTATATACCACATTATTAATTAATTTTCTGACAAGATATAATGACAATTCTAACCATGCATTGAGGTGAATTATTATCTTCTACTTACAATTTTCACACTTATTTAATGTTTAGAAGACTGTCTTCTGGCCCCATATCTTATTGCTCCCACATTAACCACATAGAGGTAGTGTTCAGTGTTTAGTAAGTATAAATTTTGATATAACTAATGACTGCATTTTTTTGACATAATGCTGCATAAGTTATCTACACATTAGGGGCATGAAGAAATATTCTTGGAATACATTTCTACATCAGTTAATGTACTGATAAATTTACACAAAAGTGACTGTGAAGCACACAGTTATAGCATTAAACCCCAAATAAATGTATTCCCAATTCAACTTTCCTTTAACCAGATTCCAAAAATTTTTGTGTTCATTCCAACACTACATGAAACAAGAAGAATTGTAAGAAAGGGAAATCAGAGTGAGAAGAGAAAACAGTAGTTTTCTCACAGCAGTTCAAAATTGCATTACAGAGAGATTTTGATACATGAACATAGTGTTTTGCAAAATCTCCTCCACCCAGAGCTTTGGAAGATTCAGAGCAAGTGAAGACTGATATTTAAGTTTGTAAATGAAAGTTCCACAGGACTCTTCTAATGGGTAAAAGAGAGTTTTATTTTATGATTTGCAAATCAGATAACATAGCCTTTGGCATGAACCAAAGACAGGCTCTGAGGTGGGAAAAATAAGGCAAAGATTTTAAATGCCAGAGTTTCAAGGAGTTGCTGATCAAAGGGATTGGTTGCTAGGGAAACAAGACTAGATAGTTATATCATTCATTTTCTGGTTGGTTGGTTCCACTGGACTTTCAAGGGTTAGCTGACTCAGTTGTCAGCAAGCTGGGCTGTGAGATAAGAACAATGGGTAGTTTCGATTGACTTAGAGTCAGCAGGTAGAGTCACAGTTGAAGCCATAAGACATGGTCCTCAAAGAAGGAGAGTTCCCAAGGCATGGGCCAATTCCTCAATTTTCCCTTGGAGTCTGGTAAATAAACTAGTAAAACACATTTTGTAGTGAAATGGACAATGTAAAGAATGTAGTTTAGGGTAGATAGTGTCAGAGTTTAAATTGTAAAATGGTCTAATCACTTGAGCAGGGTCAGAAACCAAATTTCAGAAGGGTCCAGATATTTGGTCACAGAATTATGATGTTAGAATCCTCAAGCTTAAGCTTCATTCATTTCATAGTAAACATGGCTTTTCTATAATACATATATGCCACACATGCATGATCTGAACTGTACACAGCCCGTAAATTACATTTTACTACTTTTCTTTCTTTGAAGAAGACATAATTTCTCCCTGTCCTGAACTACCATAGCACTTTATTTCTACATCTTTTTCTGTAAGATACTTTCATCTCCCCTTCTCTCCTTCTTTTGTCTCATCTCCTCTTTTCTCTTCTCTTCACTTTTTTAAAACTCTCTCCATATATATGGCTGGGGTATTGGCTATGGTTGGAAATATACATGCATGCACACTATCATCTCTGTGAGGGGATGATAGATTTGTTAATAGATTTGTTTTAACTGTCCACAATGGACTCAGCAGTTAATGTCAACTTGAATGACTATTCAGTGAAATGTTACTACAGTATGGAATACACAAAAATATTAAATTTGAGCCTGATGAAAAAAGGTCTAAAGAAACAAGTTTGACAAATAATTTCAAAGATAAGTAGTAAAAAAAAATACATCAGTACTAGAAATAAAAACACCCTCGTTGGCCTAAAAACAAAACAAAACAAATAAACAAACATAAACAAAAACAAACACAGAATGACTAAAGAGGCATGAGGTTAACACGATGAGTAATTCCTCAGCTTTCTGTGGCCTTAAACCACAAATTCTGAGTTCAGTATGCACTTAAAATTGAAGGAAGCAGGTAAGGTATTTCCACCGCAAAACTA
>NW_011888896.1:1687018-1690142 GCF_000151845.1 Pteropus vampyrus
TAACCTTGGGCTGTAGTATTTTTGGATATTCTCCATTTGCCTGACAGATTCACTCTTTGCCCTCCTCCTTCCCTATTATATGTGTTAAGGTTGTCCTTTATCTAGTCCTTTGGCTTCTGGTTAGGTTCAGCCAATGGGAGACACCAGCAATAGCTAGGACACTGGAAGGAGGGAAAGTTCTGTGTTTGAATTTCTGCAGCTCCCTATATTCCTGGCCATGATTGGTCCATGGCTGCACTTTTCCAGTGTTGATGATGAAGCCCTTGTGCCCCAGATATAGCTACATATTTAGCTGGGCTCTAGTAACCATCCCTTACCTTTATTGTCTCAGGCCTAGGGGTACTGATGACCTCTTGTTAGTTAGATTTTTATAGTATCCATATCAACTTTTGCTCTTGGTAACAAGTTCCTGTTATGAAAAACCTTCTTGGTTCCTTCACCCTTATCCACATCACTATGAATAGTATCTTTATTAAACTGTTTTTCTTTTCACTTTTGAGTGTGCCTCTGTTTCCTACTGAAACCCTGATTGATAGAAGGTGTATTGCTTTGATTTCAGCAAAGGAGCTGCAATATAAGTTATTTTTCTGTTAATAGAAATTCTTTGCAGAGCAAAGGGGGTTCTTCTTGTCCTGTACTTGCTTATGTGTATGTTGTCACAGGTTGAGTTCTCTGGAAGCAAACATTAAGACAAAGTTTTGGGTATAAGCTCTTCATTAAGAATTAACACCTGTGAAAAGAAGGGGGTGGAGGTAGAGTCGGCCAAGGAGGAAGTAAAATTAAATTCAGGCCCCCAAAAGCTGTGAATAAGCTATAAGAACTCTAGAGTAAATATTGCCTCTTAGAGCTGTCTGGCATTGAATTAAAATGGCTGGGCCTGCACCATCCACAGTCAATGGATATCAGCTGCCCTAGAAAGGGCATCATTAGATAGACATGAGAGCTCTCTGGAACTCAAGGCTGCTGAGGAGCTGACAGATGCAGGTTGTCTGCTCACTCCACACTCTGAGCGGGAAAGCAAGTGATTTCTTAATGGTTATCTAGATGTTATATCTATCACACAAGTTAGCATACTTCTATTTAGATATATATCATTATGCATATTGATAGGATTACCAGATAAAATATAAGACACCCAGTCAAATTAGAATACCAGAGAAACAACAAATACATTTTCGTATAATAAGTATGTACCATCCAATATTTGTGATGTCTTTATAAATAACAATGTTTTGTTGTATATCTGAAATTCAAATTCACCTGGATATTGTTTGTTCATTTTTCTAAATCAGGCATCTCTAATATTAATCAAGGTTTATGAAAAGCAGTTTCACCTAGTACTTAAATAGTTCAGCCTATGGAGCTAGACTGAATCAATTCGGAGCCCACCTATTTTATTTAGCAGTAGTTTAATAACAGGAAATTATTAAATCCCCTTGTGCTTCAGTTACTTCATCTTTAAAATGGGGAAAATAAGAAGTCTTAATTTATAAAATGTTTTGAAGATTGAATGAGTTAATAAAAGTACAACTATAAAGTTTAATGACACATAATAAGTACTCAATAAATGCTAGCAGTTGCAATTATTATTTTCATTATATCTCTTCTGCTATACTAACATAGTATCATTTAATACATTCTCGTAAAGTGCTGTAGAATACTAAAATATGATGTAATCTCTATTACCTAAAATGTTATAGAGTACCGGGGGGGCACGCACAGGTCCAAAATATTACAAAGGCCTTACAAATATGACTATGAGAAAGTATCCGGTACAGCATGGCCCAGAAGTGATAAGAGACTTGAACAGTTAAGATGATTTACAAAGACTGTGAAATTTAAAAAACCTTGAAGGAAGACTATGATTTTGACTCATGAAAAAAGCCGAGAAGCAGAAACACATTTGAAAAGAAAGAGCAACTAAATTTCTACCTGAAATGGAAGCTAGCTAGCATTCTCTCTGTAAATATACAAGAAGATGGGAAAGATAGAAACATGAAATATTGAAAACTAACATAGCCAAACTATTGATTAAAACATCTGGAAAGAAGTAAATTATAATATGTAGATTGAAAACAGATTAGAAGACACTTCTTTTTTTTTTTTTTCTTTTTTCCTATTGTCAATATCTCATCTCTCTTGGACTATTTATAAAGATAAATTTTAATTCTCGGTCCATCTGTTTTAATATTTTACTTGTGATGAAAGTGGTAATTCAATATTTGTTTTTCTTTTGAGGCAGCTGTGTATCTCAAGGGTACTGCTAATTTGGCCTTGGACTTCATATCTCTCAGGGTTCTGAGTCACTTTGTGAACGTTTCCAGCTTCCCAAGACTGTCCACACATTTCATGATTCACTAGAGGGACCCAAGGGACTTAGCATATGGTTGTACTCACTGCTGAGATTTATCGTAGAGACATAGCAGGGATCAACTAGGGAAAAGAAACAGGCAGAGTTTGGAGGAGTCTATGTCCACCTGTCTCATGACCTCACCATTCCATAAGGATTCATGGAGAGTTCACCAACTCTCCAGCAGAAAAAAATGCAATGACCCCCATGTGATATTTTTGCCCTGGTAAACTTGTATAAGACTCAGAAATTCACATTTTTACCGGGCGCTAGTCACATAGGCATTCTTTGTTTAGCAGCTATGAAGATTTCAGGCTCTCAAAAGAAAAGCTGGTTTTTACCAGAAATCACATTGTTTATACAAATGATGTAGATTCATCTTTATATTATTATTTAGGGAATACTTCAGAAACAAAGGTCCCAGACATTAGCCAAGGGCCACTTGTAAAATGTAGTCTCCAGTGTACTATGTTAACCTTTCTCTGCAGTCAGTACATAAGCAAAAACAAAACCTTAATCGAACTCTAAACCGCATGAGTAGAGAGTTGGGGTGGATTGAGCCCTGAGATAAAGGAAACCTGGTATCTGAATACCCCTCACTCCATAAAACAATTCTTCAGATCATAAGCTCCTTCATTATGCCCCAAGGATAAGTTGAGACTTTTTCTAAATGGTTGGGAAGGGACTGACAGAAGTTAATTAGTTCCCATATTGTTTATCTCAAATCCTGATAAACACAGGTCTTCTCTGCTAACCTGGTTTTACTTTTGAGGG
>NW_011888896.1:1690557-1721387 GCF_000151845.1 Pteropus vampyrus
GTGAATAATACTGCTATGAACATCAGTGTGCAAATATCTTTTCGAATATGAGTTTTCAAGTCTTTGGAGTAAATACCCAGTAGAGGAATTGCTGAATTTTTTCTTTTTTTTTAGTTTTAAGACCTCATACATCCTCATTGTAACTCTCTTGAAAAATATAAAGACAAAGGGAAAACAGAACATAAATACTCACAAACAACTCCATAGTAGAGAAATAATCACTGTTAGCAGCTTGTAGTAGGTCATGTCAGTAAGTTTTTGTTTCTCTTTTTTTGTTCTTTTATTTGCAGTGTAACACTAATGTTAGCTTAACCTTAATCTACTGCTAAGTGATAGATCGTCTAAAGATATCTGGTGAAACATAACAATTCCTAATTAAAATGTATTTGTCTATGTGGTGAAGAAACTGTCTGAGAAAGAATGTAAACGGAGCTTATTTTGGAGATTCAGTACTGTGGTTATATACAGAAAACTGATGAGACTATTTAAGAGAACTCCATTAGCAGCAGAAAGAATTAGCTGCTTAGAGAAATATAAATTTTAAAGTAAGAGAGAACTAGGTATAAAAGTATTAACTTGATACGACTGTCTAAATCATAAAGGAGTAGTTCTGGACATAATTTGGAACTGGTCTGTCTAATTTACATTTCTATTCAGTCTCCATTATACTCATTTATGAGACCTATGAAAGGTAAGAGTAGACTGTAATAAATATTTTCCTAAAATATTGAATGAGCTATTTCACTGAACTATGAAACATATTACTGTACAATCGACATTGCCTGGGAACACTCTGGCAGGACAGAATGGTTCTTTAATCCTATCTCCCAGATGCACTCACTCACAGGCTACATTAGAGCTTTACCATCCAAAGCCTCAAGAATTCAGTACTAGTAGGAACTTGCCCTTTCTGTTATGCAGAGCAGTCATCAGTGGGGAAATACTGTGCTCTGGATAGCAGGAGAGAGAGGTGCCTGGTGTAGCAATCACAGAGTGAAGCCCATGTCCACTGGGGGCTGATGCACCCAGAAAATCAGTAGCAGTATTCACTGGCCTTGCTGACTAACAATAGCCATAAGCACAATACTGTTATGTTCAGGATCTATTGAAAAGACTAAATTGCCTTTTTAAAAAATTGAAAAAAGTAACAAAATCTGGCTGGCATGAACTTGTTTGAGTCCAGCCTATGATAGTTGGGGGCTTATTATGATAACAAGGTAAATTATTTTAAAATATGATATCCACAGGCTTTTTGGACACATGCTATCAATATAAATGCAGTATCTCTCATTTTTAAATATGAAATCTATGAGAGTTTGCCACAGAACCTGGTTGAACTGGGGTCATAGGTCAGGTTTTGTGATTCTCAATCCAATAAAAATTCTTTCATATTACAGTATTTCATATGCCACGGCTTGCTACGTTACATCAGAGCAGCAATGTGCTCATCCACTCTCAAGTAAAGTATTGCGTATATCAATGATCTCTATTCAAACAAATAATATCGTTTTTACTTGAAGAATTATTTGTACATTGACCAGTTATTTTGTTTAAAGACTATTTACAACACATTTCTTTTTCTCTCTTTCTTCTTCTTTCTTTCCTTTCTTGCTTCTTTTGTTCCTCCATTTATTTGTTTTGTTTTTTTCCCCTTTTTTCCCATTTAGTCATATTATTAAAAATTACAGCATGATTGAATTCAAACAAACATGTATGCAGTTTTTCAGATGTAAAAGAAATGTAAATGTCTGAAGTAACATCTAAGTGAAAAATAAGATGAACAGCAGCAAAATAATAATAAAGGATGTCTTATGAAAAATCTAACTTCACAGAAACATTTTTGTTTTGCATAATCATATTTAATTTAAGATTATATCCTACTATAAGAGTAATTTTCTAAAGAAAGACAAATGCTTACAAATCATATGGAGAGAGGAGAAGGGGTACAAAAAGACATGGAAAGAGAATGAGAGAGAGAGAATGAGAAAGATCAAACCATATTTTGTACTCCTGAACAAAAGTATTAATGAAAGAAATTTTGATTAATTATAGAGATAGAGCTTGGTGATTTGACAGATAATCTATGTGTTCTTACCTGGTTGATCTGTGTTATAAGTGTATCTAAACTTTTAGATAAGAAGTTAGAAAAAGTATTTTTGAATGTTATTTATAGACAAAAAAATACCTTTTTTTTCTGGATTATATATACATTCACTTAGCAAAGTTTCTCTCAGCTCGTTTTTTTTTTTTTTTCTTTAACTTTAAACTTATAGACAAAACAGTTAGGTTTATAGTCACACTTCCACTTATTGGATATCTGGGTTGAGATCTCCAATAAGATCTACTGTGAAAATTCCTTAAGTTAGAAGCTTTCTATTTTATCATTGAATGAATTAATGTCCTGCTTTTTAATTCTATAAGGTATTTCTTACTATTAAAGACTCAGAGTTATTAATATTTCATATTAAATGAGAAGATAATTTTATCTTCCTGGTATTAATTAGTTGGCTAAAAATACATTTAACTCAGGAAAAAACAGGCACAAGAGAATTTTTGTAAAATATATATATCATGTCTGTGCATGGAATTTTAAACATTGTTTTTATAAAATTACTTCTAAATTTTCAACAAAACATTTGACCAAAAAATAATAAAAAATAAAAATATATAAATGAAGCATGAGAAAAACATTGTCATGAGAACTAACAATTAACATAATATTGGGAAATAGAATTTTTTGCTTTTAATTCTTAATAGAATGAATATTCCCATAGGGAAAGAAACAGAAAGATATGCTGTGAAATAGGAAAAAAAAAGAGAGTCCTGCTTTGTTTGGATGACTGCAAAGGGAGAATCTGTGAGGACAGTCAATCCACATGATCACGTTTTCTGGAGCAAATATCAGCACTGACAACAGAAGGCCCTGCAAAGGTAAATGAAGCATTATAGAGCAGGCGTGGATTCACAGACAGGCAATGGCAGACACTCAACTCCATTGTGACCAGAACGGTGTTTTGTTCACCTCTTATAACCATTTCCTGTTAAAAGAGATTTAGATTCTCACTTGAGGATTCTTGGCAAAGTGCTACCACGGGTATTATAATAATCGGATCTAAAGGCATTTAAGGCAGGGACGGAATGCACGCCGACTCAGGATAAGCACAGTCAGAACTTGGCAGCAACAAAGACACCAGAAAAAGAAGAAATCAAATAAATGGCATCTTTTAAAATGATCAAGTTTACCTAGTTGACACACTGTACTTTAGACTAAATAACTATCTATAAATTACTAAATTAAACATATATTACTTTTTCATTTCTTTGGGTTGATCTTGTTGATGATTTAATATTAAATTATGGGAAGTTAGTTCAAACATTATGAAATGGAAAGACAGAGGAAAAAGCTGCAAAGATATATTAAGCTATTAGATTAGGCATGTTGGACAATTTAGATTTATGAAAAAAGATACTATTTTCAGGTTATAAAATTATAATTTGATATCTATGTATGCTGTTGCATGCTCATCATGTAAAGTCTAGTTATTAACCAATGTTACCCCAATAAATTTAATTGAAAATAGACAAAGGACATACACAAACAATATAAATGTCATATAAACATGAAAATTAAACAGCATTGCTTGTAATAAAATAAATTTAAATTTAGAAAAAGTAGATACTAAACGTTAAAGAAGACTACATTCCTCCTTTCCAAGGAAGTCAAAGAATGTGTACCTTTTAGTAAGGAAGCCAATATCATTTGATTAACAATAACATAATTTAAATACATTGTCTTTTTACCTTTTGTATATCACAGGATTTATTATCAACCCCTTCAAAAACCCATTTCGATAGATATACATGTGTGTCACTCTTGTCTCCAATTCACCAGCTGCAACTTGGAAAATTGTTCCCATTGAGACCTCAAACATTATTTGAAACAGATCTAACTTATAATGAATGTGTTAGTGTATAATATTTCTTATTCCTTCATTTCCAATTTAATAACCCCAGGAAAACATTCCTTTGCTTGAGCTGTCCCTGGCAAAAGCATACATGTTGCACCAATTTGCTGCTGTCATTTTAAAGTCATAGTACCAGTAGTTTCTATTTCCTCCATGGGCCACTATGTTACAGTTCTATAGTCTTTTCAGTTCTTGCATATACAGAATGTTTAATTTTTTAAACAGCCCTATTCCTTATTTCTTAAATCAGTCTTCCTGTTCTTTTACCTCACTTTTCTTCTTCCACATTATCTTACATAATTTATTCACACAGACTTATATGTTTGTCAATGAAACTATATATCTGATTGATCAATATACCTAATTTTGAAAATACATCCATACGTCATTTTTGTTTCTTTGTTTATAACTTTCTCTATAAGTACATGTTTATCTATGCATTGATCTATGATTACGTAGGTATAGGTTTCCTTCCTCTCTCTCTCTCCATGTGTATGTATGTGTGTATGTATAAGAGAGAGAAAGAGTTAATGATTATCTGTGGGTGAGTGAAAAAAATAATGCTAAAATGAGAATATATGTGAAAGAAGAGTTAAAAGGTGATCAGGAATGCATGGTAGAGAAACAAAGAATGGCGTGCAGAATAGATTTGATCGGCTTTATGCAACTGCTGACATGGGTACTGGAATCAAGGTCTTTACTCATAAACCCAAATGAACACTTAATTGTAATCCTAATTTTCCTCATGGCCATTATTAAACCTGTATTTGTATTTTGATATCCATATTGCACATCTTTCTGTTTCTCTCCCAAGTTTGCTCCCCAACTTTTTTTTTTTTAAATTGATAAAATAACAATGAGAAAACTTCTATGATAAAACCTTTAGTCTGTCCTGCTACAAAGAGCTTAGGCATATACACATGTTAATGTATGATTAACAATGTCAAAATAAAATTAATTTCTTCGGTTTTCACTTTATCATTTCATCTCAGTAATTAAGTGTCCTCTTTTTCTTTAGAGAAATCTAATTCCTGGATCGTATCTTCCTATTTAATCATGCATTCTTATTAAATGATGAATCAAGTATCCCTGAGGCAATTGCTATGGATGCATCTTGTTAAAATGTCAAGAAAATAAATCAAATAAATAAATCAATGCCATAAGAATGATACTTAGAACATGGATTATATCAACAATATCCTAAAATGCCATCTTTCAGCTGCCCATTATATCACAGGGGGTCTCCAGTCAGTGGGCAACACTCCACACCATATGTGCACCACAACAGAGGCCCAGAGACAAAATGCAGATTAATTCTTGTGAAACAGTAAGCAAAGCATGAACCTCATCGTTCTGTTCTTCCCAAATATATGCACTTTGAAACAAGTTATCTTAAAGTCATTTAAACTAAATCAGTGGGAAGTAAGGTCAAGTAAATGTAACCTATTGACTACAAACCATTAAATCCTACTGTGTTAAGAAAAAATATAAACATTTGTAATAAATTCACATTCACTCAAATTTGTAAACAGAAGTATGTACTCTTCCCTCTCATACGAGGCTTGTAAAAATAAAAATAAATTTGGTTATTTTGGGGGCACTTGTTAACTACTTCTCTGGGAGATAGTGTCTATGCTCTAGAATTTGCTAGCTATTTATCCCCAACAATACAATTGTTAAGAGTCCTTTTCTTTTGCCTATATGTGTAGAAGAGAGAAGAAATATTTAGGTAGGGGAATATTAATTGCAACGCCTTTCAAATCACATTACATTGACTAATACTTTTCCTCTGTGAGGTAAGGCTCTATCCAGAGATAGGAGAAGATCCACAGTTTATAGTTTGTTTCTTGTGTCCTAAAGGAAAATATGGTACTATTGTGATATTTGTATAGACATACAGACACCATGCTTTGCTAAAAGTAAAGTGAACTTTTCAATGCAAGCTCTCACCAGAGCTCATTATCTTTATCCCAGTAATGTGACTTCATATTAGGACTAAATTTTTACATCTCTCCCATCAAGAAAGCATCATCTTATCAAAAACTTGAATATTTTTATTCACCAAATATTGTCATCAAATAGATACCATTGGTTCAGAGAGCCTGTGAATTTATTTCATTTCACTGTAATGTTATTTTTCTGTGTAGGTAAAGAATTTTCTGACTGTGTCATCAGTAGGGCTACACAAGCAGCTATCTGGCTATTAAATGTCAAGCTGTTTCAAATACCATGGTAGAAGTTTTCTGGGTATGGAGATGAATCTAGTCTTTATGGAAGCTCCATTTTGACTCATAGGGTTACACAAGCAAGCAAGTAGACATAAACTGTAAACTAAGAACATAAATTATAGCTGGTTCACTGGGTTTTGATGTCTGAACAGCCAGGATGAGCATAAAACATAAAGAAAAAGATATGTAGTTTACAGGGCTTATTTATCTTGATCCCATGACTTCAGTAATTATTTATTCTACTTTTATTTTAAACAATAGACATTAACACCATTATAAGACAAGGACATAGTTAGATGATATTTAAATATATTTGTATACTCTCTACTCTCAAAGCATTGCAAGATAATTAAAAGGACAGGTATGTACAGGGAAAATTTTAGCATGAGGTAGAACATGCTCTAATAGACATGTGTGAGGTTCTGTGGGAGCAGAAAAGAGGTGTGCTCTCTATTTTTACTAGAAAGAGAGTGAATCAGTGGCTTTCATAGAGATGATGGTACTTGAGCTGTGTTGAAGAATTCCCCAGTCTGATTATATATTATATGTTTTATATTAGAAGGACTCAGATGAAGCAAAGATGTTGAAATCTCTACTTGGCAGCAAATTGTCAGAATCTATAGCTACCAAATGTGGATGACCATAAGAAATGACAATCTAAAACATACCAAATTTGAAAGCAATAGATTTTGCAACATATAGTTGATCTTTTCTAGTAAAATTGGGAAAACAATCTAACACACAGTGCACTTTCGGCTACCAAAGGAAGATATGCCTTTTCTATTGTTATGTGGCTATGAAATTTCCAGGCTGATTAAAAGCACTGTGGTATAAATGACATTAGCTATTAATATGTAGTTTTTGCTGAGTATTAGATATACATAAATTTATAGTTGAGAGATGTTTCCTATGTCCATCCTTCATTATTCTGAGTATTATCCTGCAGCCACCATGGATTTATGGAAAGAAAAAGAAAGAATCGAGAAACCTTGGATATATTACTACGACCTTTGGGAAGCCAAGAAATATGCCTGAATCCTAATTGTCTGATCAATTAATTGTGAATAATTTTTGCAAATTAATTGATAGGGTTGTATTACAGTGCAATAAGACAATAATTATTAATGTAAACTTTAAAATATGCAAGTACGAGCGAGGCACAGTGCAGTATAGATTAAAAACTGGAAATGTCTCATAGAAAGGTGAAAATTGAGAGACAAATGATTAAAATGTGTAAAATTATAGATATTCTAAGTAAAGTACAAAGTAATTTATCATATTTAAAGTACTAGAATAACTTTAATATTCTGAGAAATATCCAGAAAAAAATATATGTTTGAAGCATTTTACATACTTATTATAATTCATCCATATAACACCATCAAAAAGAGACATTATCTATATGTCTGATAAAGATACTATGGACCTGAGAGTTTAAATAACAAACTCTTAAAGTATTATGAGTTGTAGAGTGAAGATATCCATAATCATTATCCCAGTGTTTTCCAGTAAAGGTTAGAGAGGACAAGATCAGAATCACTTAGAAATGATTTTGAATCTTGGGCTTCTAATTTGATTCATTCTTACAATCTCCAGGGTTGGGGAGTTAGGTGAATTTAGTTTGAAAATTTCCACAGTTCTTTGTAATATAGTCATAGTTGTTTTTTTTTTTTAATAACTACGCTGCTCACTTTAAAAGGACAGCACTAAAACATATAGCTCTATTATTACCAAAAAGCAATGCTTTAGAAGGTGATACGTCGCAGCCAAAGTATTCTTTAATGGATACTCCTTATGTGGTTCTTTACATTCTGTGTATTAAATACAGCAGTCATGCAGGGTTTATTTGGTCTTGAAAGTGGATTTTTAAAACACAGGAGAACACATACAGTAAAATAAAAATCACATAATCTTCCCACATTAAAAATTCTATTAAGAAAGAAGTGCAAATTGCCACTTTCCACACCTCCTGAGAGAAATCACAAGGAATCATTTGATGTGCACTTTTGGGAAGAGTTCTTTAACTCAAGATTTTATAAATTCAGTAAGAAAATTTATTAAAGATTGAACCTAAATTGTGGAACAAGAACTGTGATCCCACCAGTATTTCTGAACTTAAGTACATATTTTATTAGCTAGGATAAGATAGGCTGGGCTGAGATAATAAATACACGAAATCCCATTGATTTAACACAAGAGGATAGTTTTCACTGAGGTTCTGCATGTGCAGGTCAGTTTCCAGGGCCACTGCCTTCTATGTGTTGGTCCAAATTTCTCATGGCGTCATCATATCGATACTAGGCCTTACGATCACCACAGCACGAAGAGAAGTAGAAAGTCCAACACTCCCCCTTAAAGCCTTGCTCGTGGATTTGACACCTGTCACTTCGGTTCACATTTTATTGAATCATCCTTACCCTCAGGAAAGCCCAGAAGTGGAGTCTTTCTGAATACTTTAACAAAGAGAAAAAGAATATCTGCGAATGTTATAATGTTCACTTTATATGTTACATATATTAAGCAAATTTTGCCTGAGAGAGAGGAGTGATTCTACTCATTACTCATCAGGTGAAATCAGAACAGACTCTGATGTATTAGATTCTGAATTCTACCATTCATGCATTGCCGGGGAGCGGTGGTTTCTTTGGTGCATTTTACTTGGTTTCTTCCTTTATTCTAGCAGATCACTTTTAATTTTTAGTACTACATGTCAAAATCTTTTAGTATTCAGTTATGTACTTGACACTTATACTTTAGAAACATATCAAAATTGTATTGTGAAGGGAATATTCAGTGGTGGGCTAGAGTCGGCTTTTTCTGGTTCCTGAGAATTGAGAAATTCTTAGCGCTGTATTCAGTTACATCATCCTAGTGGCTTGATATTATCCATGGTGAAAATTTTTACACCATAAAAATCAACAAATGCTATAACTCAGGTCTGCCCCGCCCCCCCACCCCAGAGGGCCGGATATAACAACACACCACTGAGAGCATTGCTCCCTTCCATGTACTCTGTGATATCAATGTGAAAAAGAAAGAATTTTTATCTGCAACTATAAGACAGAGGACTGGGAAGAACAACAAAAAATGTTCATAAGACTGATGTTCATAAGGCCTAGAGTCAAGTCAGAAAACTTATCCAAAGTCGTCATAAAAGGGCAAATAGAACCAAAGGTAAGAGATCCAAAGGAAATGGGGAAAAGGGCCAATAAACTTTTTAGGAATACTTCCCAGCATGTGTTTGCCATGGCTGGTTAAATCCTTTAAAGGGTTTCCACACTACTGTACTCAAAGCAGCAGGATTTTATTCACCCTGTAGTCAGTGAGTATTAAAGAATAAATAAGGAATGCTTTAATTCAATTTATGGGAAGTAACTTCTACACTTAAGATAGAGTCTGTGAAACATTTTGTGCTATTGCTTTTATCTCCATACTGTAGGATAAGCTATTTACATATCTTCCTTACCAGACTGAGTTTTTAAGAGTGCAGGGAATGTGTCCTAGACAGCTATTTATACCCTGCTCTTGACATAGAAACTGAAGCATAGATGGCACCTAATAAAAGTGTTAAATTGACCTAAATTTAAAACTGTTACAGTTGCAGCATGTCAAAATGTATTCCATTTTATCTACTTTACTTCAAATAGCCTATAGGTATTGCTGGGTGAAAACACACATGAATTTTAGAAAGATAAATATTTCTATGAAAGGCTATAAGGCTCTTTTCCTCTATCAGGAAAATAACTTTGTCCTCTAATGACTCTCTCATTGGGACTTTGCTGGATTTAGACTACAAGAGCCAATAAAAGAAAGAGGCCACTCTGTAGGGTAATTTTTGCATTCCTATGAAAGATCACAAAATTTAATGCTAATACAAACATTGGAATTTTTACAAAGTTTTTGAACAAAGAAATGCTGATTCTATCACCAAAAGGTATGATTTTTTGGTCTTATTGTTTATATCGCTAAAAGAAAAATGCATTTAGTCACAGAAAATACAATTTGACCAAGAAGGAAGAAGAACAGTAGATATCATTTATAGTAACTTTTTTCTCAGATTAACCTGTAATGCACACCATATTTACCACAGGTATACCATGGACTTCTCATAGGTGACTTAGTTTTCTCATGGAATAGGAGACTGTAGGCTACAGAAATCCGTTCAGGGCTTGCCTGTTATGACTGTTACTAGGGAAATTATAGTTCTTCTGGAACCAAAAGATGGTTCCAGAGTCATTGTGTCAAGATTTTAAAAATAAAAATAAAGTTTTTAGAGGAGACAAGGCAGCCAAAATTAATTTGGCCTTTGACCTCAATATACAAGAACTCTGATCATTAAGGATGCAGAAATGTAGGTCCCCTTAAGATTATGAGCCATTGAAGGTGGGGAAGTGAAAGTTTATACAAGAGGAAAACAAAAGATCTCATCTCCACTTTCTTGTACTTTATGATAGAAAACATGCTTGTTTTTGTTTGAAAAAATAAACCTGAATGAAATACATAAGTATAAATAAGACATAGCAGGTGGCTGTAGGTGACTGCTCCAAGTTTATTTTTTTAAGCTTACACAGTTTAAGAACATGGTATTCTGTACGTTACATATTTTTCCTACAGAACTTCTTGGTATAAAATAAAGTTTATGATCATTACAGACACACAGATAGATTCTAAGAAACTTTCTTAGAATGAGAAAAGCATGATTATGTTTGAGAAAATGAAATACACAACATTTTGTTCTCAAATTGTGTTAAATCGACTTTCATAAGGAGGTGAAATAATCTCATTAACAATGTATATATTCATACCATAAATCCATAAATATTTATATTATTTGAAACCCCAAATTAATGGCCAAAGCTCATTTTGAGAAACAGTAGAAATCTGAACAGCATTTCAGAAGGTAGTCAGATTTTCTACAATGTTCATAATCTTTTGTCTTAAGAGACATGTTGTTTGTATTTTAGAGCAAACTACATTACCTAAATAGGAAATAGATTTTAATGTTTTCTTTTTCAGAATAACACAAAGAAGGAAGATAAATTTCTCATATCTTGCAGAGGAGTCCAAAAAGCAGAGATACACTGAGTTCTTGCAAATCTTTTGCTCAAGGAACACAGACTCTCAAAGAAAATGGACTAAACTAATTTGTATTGATATGGTCAAATTTTTTTTTATCTAGGGAAAGAGATACAAGAAAGTAGGGAATTAAAAAAAGGAATGAAAGTGAACTGGAAAAAAGTCACCTTAAACACAAAGTCTAAAATTTCTCTTTTCTTATGAATATTTCAGTAGGTAATACGCTAAAATGGGTCAGAAAGTAGCTTCAAGGATAAGTTCAAATTAAGCTGAGGTTTTTTTTTTTTTAATTTAATCTGGAATTCAATTTCACTAATTATTTTAATAATTGAAGATGCTATCTAAAGCAAGTTGTAAATCAGCTAATTATTTACTCTGTTTATGTTTTCTATCAAATTATGCATTTCAATGCTGTAATAAATATTACCTTTAGGGAAATGCAGGTGTAATGTCTATGTAAAATTAACTAGAACGAAATCAATATCAGTATCAAATAAAGCAGGTGTACAGTTACAGTGGTTAATTGAGCAAAATAGTTTAGACAGGATGTGTATCACATATATATGTTTTTGGTCTTAGCAAAATAAAAGTATAAAAAACAATTCACTATGAACTATTGCTAAATCAGCTTTTTCAGACATATGGGCAATTTTAGAGACCTTAGATTTGGCCCTTCTATTAATTTAACCCCTTGCTCCTCTGTCTCAAGTGTTTATCTGCCTTTCTCTTTTTATCTGCTCTAATCATCAATTCTTTCAGCAAAAATTTCAAGCCCAAACAATGCAGCTTCTCTTATCTAATCTTTTACTACTTTTACTACTGCAGACATGGTCACAGTTACTAGAAAATAAACAAGGAAAGCACTGTGTGTATGTGTGTCAGAGAGGCAGAAAGAGTGAGAAAGAGAGAGGGCGAGATAGACACAGATACAGGGAGTGAGGGGGAGCATTGAGAGAGGGGCAGAATGTAAGGAAAAGATAGAGGTGGAAAGAAGGAGAAAGAATTTTGTTTCTTAATGGAGTAGAGGCCGGTTAGCAGAAGTGAAAAGGAAGTAGAAGAAAAATATATCTATAAGCCTGATATTTTATTAAAGTCATTAGAAAAAATATGACAGAGGATAGGAAAACTACTTTAATGTATTGATAAGAGGAAATCCTTGGAAACTCTGACTTCTCTTTAAACACCATACATTTACATAAAAATATCCTGGAAATGCAGAGGCCAGTTAAAAAGGACACCGCCTTGACGTTAGAAAGGTGGAAAAGATAAAGATCCATTTTATATCACTGGTTTGGTCTCAAGTTCTTTAGGTCCTTTGTTGCTGAGAAATATTTTGGTCTCTGACATCTTAGAAATAGTCTCATGTTGGATGAGGGCCTTGCATTACTGAAATTAATTTCATCTTCTAACAAGTACATTTGAACATTTAATGCTTTCTGTCATTAAAAAATATATATATAGCATCTGTCCCCCAAAATCTTACAATCTCATGAAGAGGACTGGCAAAGAGACAGGTAATAATTACATAGTTCATTGCACACAGGAGAACACAGAGCAGGGACAGCTCACCTAAGCCACATGGAGAGAGAAGGAGAGAGAGAGAGAGACAGAGAGAGAGAAAATGTTTTCCTCCCAACTTGGAAACAATCATAGCGATGTTTTAATGATCAATTTTAGTTCTCTGAGAGAATTATTTTCTAGATATTTTGTATAAATAATTCCATTTAGGAGATTATCTCTCATATAGAAGGATAATCTCTTAAAGATATTATAGATATTAAAAAGAAAAACTAGACACATTACAAATCTGATTAGAGTGATTTATTTTATTTGTTTGCCAATATTATAATTGTAACCTTTTCCTTTTAAGTTTTTGCATACAGGTCACTTTTTTAAAAAATGGGATTAAGCGACAGGCACTCAGAATTAAAACTCAAATTGCCACTTACTCTCCAGATCATCTTGAAAGTTAAGTCTCTTAATCTCACTGTATCTTTGTTTCCCTCCCTTAAAAATAAGAATGACAGTACCTATAATACTAGATTGCTAAAAATAATTATAAGGACAATAAATGTAAAAAACAGTTTTATTCCATGGTGCTTAGTGAGAACTCAGTATACTTAAGTGTTCCTAAATAAGTTTATTACCAAAAATGATGATGACAAATTCAGAATCATAGTTCTCTGCTTAGGATTGATTACACCATGAGGATTACACCAATTAAATTGTCCCCTTAATTAAAGAAGGACCTCAGTGTTATCATCAAATGTGTCTATGAGTTCAGTGGCATTTGAAAAGGGTAATTGTGTTTAACCAACTGCACTGCTATTTTAGTTAGCATATTTTCAAATAGAAACTAGAAATACAAAGGCACAAACGGTAACTCATCTGGAGACAAACACCATCACCTTCTTCTTAAGGACCTGACCAGATATTCCACCTTTCCCTTCAGCTAACTAGGTTTAGAAACTTCTGGAAACATAGCCCACCTATAGGAAATGCCTTTCCCTTTCTATCACAGAATTTCAGATCCTAAAAGTGTTGGAAACATGGCACCATGCCATTGCCAGACTCCCTGTATCTTCGCATGTTCACTATAGTAGAAATTTTGCCTATAGCAACAAAACCACTTAGAATAAAATTATATTAAGGTTAAATTGTTAATTGCTTTTTATTATTAGAAAATGGTACTTGCTTTGAGATAATCGTAATAAAATAACATCAGGATGTATTATTAGGAAGTGTGATTTAGTTGTTTTCTTGTTAAATGCTAACAAGTGTTCTCACTATCTTAGCAGAGTCTAGAAATAAATCTGCCTTCATACCTTATGTGTCCTGTTCTCTATGAAATCTCACTTATTTCCACAATAGTGATATTACATTCAGAGCATTAAGCAGTGAGTGGAAAATTACCAACTTGTTAATTTTTCAGGAGAGATCAGATGATGGGCTAGGCAGTATTGTATTGTGAAGTAAACATGGGGTGGGAGATCCAGAGACACTTAAGTGCAAATCTGTTAGAATTTAAAATAGGGTCAAGGAACCCAGAAGTATTCAAAATCTGCATCAGACAAGGCAAACACAAGCTTCCATAGCTAAGCTGAACACAAAAGACAATTTCAGATTAAAAAATATATATATACATTTTTATTATTAGTCATGGCTTTAGCTCCCAAAGCAAAGACAGAAGACTTTGGCAGCTAGGAAAGCCATTATTTCTAAATATTATGTAGTAAAGTCTCAATATCTTTAGATCCCAAAAACAAGGGTCCTAACTTTGTTCCCCATCACTACTCTTCCCAGTGGGGGAGTTCTACATACACAGGCGCACGCGCGCACACACACACACACACACACACACACACACACACACACTCTCACATAAATCACTATCAAAAAGAGGAAAGACAGAATTTATTTGTCCTCATAGGTTCATTTGACCTCAGGTAGTAGCTATAGCTATAGCAGTCCCAACTGCTCCCTGCTTCTAGAAGTCACCTACATTCTTAGTCTCTCCTTACATCTTCAACATTAGGAACTGCAGGTCTAGTTTCTTTTACACCAATTTCTCTTCCTTCTTCTCTCTTGTTTGTCTGATCCGGCAAGAAGGGTTAATGCTGGATTTATGCGATTAAATTTGGCCTACCTGTATAATACAGACTACTTCCCTATTGTAAGGTCAGCTAATTAGCAACAATCTCATCTGCAATCTGAATTCTCTTTTGCCATTCAAAGTAACATGTTCAAAATGTCTAAGGATTAGGATGTGGACATCTTGGAAGGCCATTATTAAACTTCCTACCACAGGAGTGAAGATGGCAATGCACACGAACACAAAAAAGAAGTGAACATAGAGAGACCTTGAATTCTTTGCTCAGATTCTTTCTATGTCAGGTATTCACTGTTTAAATTTGAGAAAGCTACTTAAATTCTCTGAGCTTCGGTTTCTGCTACACTATATCAAAATAATGCTTATCACCATGAAGGTCTTTGAGGTCCAAACAGGCATGGAGACCAAAGGCATGAAGAGAGAGGCTTCTCTGTGGTACACTGAAGAAAGAATGCCTCTCCCAAAGAAATGTAAATACCAACATTTTGTTAATGTTCTTCCTGACAAATAATACACATCTGTAAGATATATTAGGCAAAACATTTGAAGATATTTGACTTGACTCATAAGATTGCCTCAAGGCCTAAGTGGAATGAATTTATGTGTAACACAGCATATAGGAGATATTCTACCTTCTTTGGTTTGCTTATTTCCTGAATGTTTTGCCATAACAATGTTTACTAGGTTTTTGAGCATAAAAAGATCATTGTATTCATTTTTTTCTTAAATTATTATCCATATTATTCTATTCTCTGGCCACCTGGGTTCCTTTTTACATGCTTCTAAACATATCCATCCAAATACTTGGCCTTTAAAAATTCCTACCGCCTCTCATAAGTCCTATCAATCACATTCAATCATATTTATATTCATCCATGAAACATATTCAAAATAGCCTTTTATAGAATTCATTTCATTATTCTCTTTGTGAGTTAGTTTTCTAATGTCTTTCTAATCCTCTTTTCTTATTAGTATCACTGTAGATGCTAATGCCATATCATTTTGACAACATTGCTTATTCATTTCACCCTTATTTTCTAATGATTCGTAAAAGAATTTTAGATTGCGTATAGGCATGTTTAATAAATACTATTTTTCTCATTCAGTTTTACAGGCTTTAGCCTACATATTATCTCTGAGACATTAAGAAGTATTGCTACATGTGTATTATCTGTCCATTTATATACTCTTAGAAATATGTTACATAGTTTAGATATGTTAATAAATAAACTACATGTAACACCTCTCTGATTAAAATGAATTTAGGCCAAAAGATTAGGTATAAACATGACTATAATTTTTTACATTAGAACATAGCATTTTCCCCATTCTTAAAAATATTCTCCAAACTGAAGTTTCTCTCAAAAAACAGTGCCCTCTATCTTTGATGATAATAAGACAAAAGAAGATAAGAGATTAGGAGCGGTAACTAATTTTTCAAGATCTTTTGCATCTTCATTAGAGACGTAGAAATAAAAGACAAACTCTTGAAATAACTCCTCAGCCACCAGGCATACAGTGAAATATTGTAACAGACTTTGTGGATATCTTTTTTCTACTTTTCCTTTCCCCTACCTTCCTCTTTATTTTCCTTTATTCCTTCTTGCCTCCCTTCATCCCTCCCTGGTTCCTTTTTCTGAACTGTGAATACATAGGTATTATTGGAGTCTTATTAGATGGAGGATATTCAATTAGACACATATCTGGCACCTCTCTTTGGAGTAAGAATAACAAGATATTTCTATTTCTCTAAGCATCCCTGTTCTATACCCTGGAAGTAAGCCATTTTAAGACAGGAGAAAAGCAGGACTGTTTGGCATTGCCTAACATCCAACCCCTCATTCCCACCCCAGGAATTTATGAGGATGTTGGGATGAAAGACATAAACACCAATGGGTATGAAAAAGGAAATAAAGTTTATTATTTACACAATAAACATGTATAGGATTCACAAAAATAAGGGCTCAAGTTTGGTCTGCAGTGAAATCAAAAACATCAAGAGGGAAGGATGACTGAGTTTTAATTGTTGTTAGGAGGTGGGATATGCATATATGTGGTTCAAACTTCCTGTCAGCACCGACCGAGGGAGGGAATATGCAGCTTTCTTACGAGTGAGTCTGCTCTGTTGTGAAGTAAAAGGAGAAAGGGAAGGGAGAGCTTGAAAGCAATTAGTGGTCAAACATTAAAAAATGGAGTCTTCATTTTTTATTATAGTAAACAAACTTAATTCTGTTTGTAATGTTTTTAAAAAATAAATTAGTGATCTCATTGATAGATATTTTGATAGGAATCAAGAATAAAATATTTCAGCAATGCATCTACACAGCTTTCACAATGTATGTGATAATTTCACATTCATTGACTTACTTAATCTTTGTGTAATTCCGTGTCATGAACACATTACAGTTAAGAAAACCAAAGTTCAAGAATGTGAAGTGACATATACAAGGTCACACATATACAACTCAACAGGTGAACCAAAATGTAACCCAAAGTGTTTTATTACCTAATCACATAGACATTTGCTTTCTTTATTTACCCATAGGACCATTATGAATTAAAGATTAAGGTCTTCGCTTTTCAGTATATCTGAGGACTCAATGTCTCTTACATCTTGGGGAAAAAGAGGCAGATAAATTCAGTATCATTTTTTTAGTTTTTAATGCCATAATCTGACCAGTGTGTTAATAAACCTAGGACAATTATGTGAGGCGACTTGTCAGTACTTTTGTTTCCAAGAGGCAAAATATTTTGAAGATTTACCCTATTCAAGACGGTATTGATTTTTAAATGTAATAATTCCAACCTATTTGTTCCACAGTAAGGGTGAGAGAGGGCACACTATACTCTGAAAAAGACTGCCAAAACAAGACAAGCAGCACATATGTTGCAAATCAAATTTCCTGTCATGCTATGCAACATTCATATTTGATTACGTTATTCAAATTTAAGAACACATTTTTTACTTTTGTTTCCATACCTTAGAGGTTTCTTAATGTGCAATTTCACTGAGCAAATACACACTGATTCTATGTGCTCTTAAAGTGTCATTAACATACAGTATACACAACCCGTTCAACTCTTCTCTGAACTGTACTAAAAATAAATGCAGAGCAGTTATTGTAATTATAGAGTAAATATAACAAATTGACATAATTATAATTAAATCCAGAAAAAATGGTGAACACTTTGAAATGTACAAAATTAATTCAAGACTCTTATCTGTGGTTAAAATTCTCTCCTTGAAGAAGCAAAATATTAACTGAGAACTTGAAGGTAGAAAATCAAAGGCTGCAAGGCACTTCCTTTTTTAGGTCAAGAAGAATGACCCCAAAGCCAAATTTGAGTTCTCTGAGTGTTCATCCAGTTTACATGAAAATGTACTTAAAACAACTCTTTCATGCTAAAGTTTTTCTTCTATAATGTAAAAATAAAAAAAAGACATTAAAAAATGTTAAGATATAAAAAAAAACAGTAAAAATGCACATTCACATATAATTTTGCCTCATCATTAGGTTTCTAGTAAAATTGTTGTTGGGCCCGGTTTATCTGGACAATTGTGTGAATTCCCTAAATCGCTTTGCATGTAAATAAAGATGTTATGCACAGCCTCATTTTCCAGACCTTTTTTCTAAGTAATATTGCTTAAAAGTTTTCTTGTAATTAGCATAGCAAAAAGCAACAACAAAAATACGCCTCTCCCTGGCATTTCTTTTCTCTTCTCTGAGTCTGCTTTTCTGGGTGCCCAACTCTTCCGTTTTGGCTTTGGCTTTATGGGTGCGAGAACTAGGAAAAATCCTCGGTAGATAGTCAGTATCTTATTTTGCAGTGGCACGCAAAACCTCATTAAAGCTAAGTTTATCAGTTTGAAAAAAATGATTGCAGACCACTCATCCTTTCAAAAGACTGTACTTTAAGATTAATATAAAGAATGGGTCATGAATAGTACTTGCAATTTGTCTATTATGACAAAGTTCCAGCATTCAGTAAATGAATGCCAGTGATTAAAGGATATTTTGTGGAATGGCTCTAAATGCAGATCTTAAAGGCAAAGAGTAAGAAAAGAAGGGATGAGCATGCAAAGAAAAGAAGATGGGGGCAAAACAATAGTAAATAATGAGGAGAAATATATAGAGATATGGAGAGACTTAAAATAGATATTGCTAATAGATAACAATAAGAGCCGAGCATAGACAAATGATGACTACGATGAGTTGTACTGAATAATTTTTTTGTGCATCATTAAATATGATGAATAAGAGATGAAAGCAATGTCTAAAGACGAATCTGAGTATATTAAGAATGACTGACGAGGAATAGAAGCACAGAGACAAATTTCATTGGATTGGCAAGGTATGATTTTGTAGTCATTTTACTTCATATAACATATAAAATGAAGGAAATTAACTTGGAAAAAAACATCTAAAAGAACATTCTTGGTCACTTTATAATGGTAAATATATTTTTTTATATTTTTATTTATTATTCAACCAAGGGAAACTGGTCAGTCAATAGGATCATAAGCAAATAAAAGAATAATACAAAGCAACAATAAGGAAATTATCTATGTATTCCTGATATCCTTTTTTTTTAAACAATGTACTTCCTGTAATATGAGCAACAGTATAGATGTAAGCAACAGTAGCAAAAATAAAATTTCAATGAAGAAAACTTCTGAGTCTTGATCTCAGGGAATTTTCACTTGTTAAAATTGTTAAACTACATACTTCCCACTGCTTAGTGTTTCTCCAGAGTCATTTCTCAGATGTTTTAGAAGATTCTCAATACTCATTGTATTCTCTTAGCATTCACATTTGAAATCAATTCATGAAATTTTGTTGTTCAGAGAATACAAAGTTACCTCTGACAATATACTACTAGATCAAATCTTTTCCTCCTGTCCTTAGAGTCTCCCTTTGTTTTCTTCTTATGTTGAAGCTGAGGTAAAGGGCAATCCATAAATTAAAAAAAAAAACTTTTCTCACTTCCCATTTAAAAAGGTAAAGTTTCTCACTAGGTCCATAATGTTTGCTTATCATAATTGCTGCAGATTTTGTATTTAGGGTACTTATCTGTGGAACACAACTTTTTAAAATATGCTGTCATGGCCAGTCTCATGGCAAGCATCTCTGATCATAATGATTTGAATTGGGTAGAGTTGGCTGAGGACTTCATTTTAAGAGACATTTCATTTGTTTTATTAATGTTGTCCCTTACTACCTTCACTGTTTTACATATTTCTCCAGTGCCCAAGAGTTGTACTCCATAAACTCTTTCTGCCAAAGGGTATGTAAGAAGGCAATACATAGGAATGTTAAATATTATTTCGAGAAAGAAACATATATCATAAGAAGTTTGAAGGCAGATGAATAGTTATTTGACATAAACATTTCTTGAAGGCACAAAGAACTCAGGCATAATATTTAAGATGCTACAATAACTCCATTTTAACATAATGTTTAGTGACCTTAGTGGCTAAGAAGCTGCTTATTTAAATAAGTAATCTACTCACTCCTAAAAAACTGAAAGAAATGAAGAACAATAAGGAGAGAAGATAAAGGGGATGATGAATAAAGGAGAGAAGAAAGAGTGAGAAAGAAGAAATTAAATAAAAAGGAAAAGTATCCAGGTTGATGAGAATTTTTGCAATTTAATCGACATTTTTTTATCCCTTCTTGCAATACTCATAGGAGTTAAGAATTATTATCTTTATGCTATAGATGATAAATTGATGTTAAAGAGGCTAAATGCTTTATTTTTCTCATAGTGACATAATTCATAAGCTTTAGAAAAGGGCCTAGCCTTCAGGGTTTTCACAAAAACATACATGGGCTTTCCTTCTCTACCCCATGGTAGGTCATGGAATCCCATGGTGAGAGTTAAGAACCAGCAGCAAACTTCCTCAGGTATCTCTCTGTGATTCTCATGCAAAAGAATGTTTATTCTATAATTTGAGGATCAACAATTTATGTACCTAATCAAGGAGGTAGTTGAAGAGACTAAAATATGTTATAGAATTTCTATGTAGCATTCAACATAATTATTATTGTCTAGCATCAGTTATCTTGCACTTGACTTTTACTCTGCTTTGAGTTTAAAATGAAAGTTTTTTGTGTTATGTAAATAAAAAATAACTAACACACATAACTCGATAACACCTGAAATGAAATGAACCTCAGAGAATCAGGCTTATTCATTCCACTTGAAAAGGAAACTTAGCAAACTGAGAAAAAAATGATTATTTTTGATAATTTTGTCAGTATTATCCTTAAAGTTAAAGTTGTCTAAATTAATTTTCAAGGGCCCAAAACATTATGAATAAAACATATTTTATGAAAATTATTTACCTTGTTTGCTTTCTTTTAATTTTGAAAGGTACCTATGAGAAATACTTAAGCTGTCCAAATAACTCACATGATCTACTTTATTGCTTAGCCTAACTATCACAAAGTTAGGCTTCATGCTGTAGAAGAGCAGGGCAATAGCTTATGGTCTTAGCATCATTTTGCTATCTTCCTAGTGCCACAGGATTTTCTAAGAAAGATAAGTCATCTTTCCCAGTGAAGAAGCAGAATAAAAATAAAAAATATATATAGTTATGAAAAAAAGAATATCTGAAGATACAGAAGGTTAAAGTGATATCCCAAAATAATTTGCAAGATCTACTAAACATTCAGTTCAGGAAGGACAAAGGACAACATATAGAAGGAAACACAGAGGGCTTAAAGAAAGAACAGTAAAAGAAATATCATGGAGACTGAGCACATACAATAGTTAGAAACAATAGCAAAACACACATGGCAGTGTAATTCACATTACAGATGTAAAAATGAAAGAGAGAAAATTACCAAAGAACAAGAGAGTAAGAAAAAAGAGCAGAAAAGAAAGAATAGAAATTAATTTTTTTCAGTGAAAATATAGCCCTGATATAAACTTAGTACCATACAAAAGCAGTAGGAGTTCATAAACTTTTATGTAAATGTACGAGGATCTCAGAGAATAATAATAAAAAAAAAAGCTGGATGCATGCTAAGACTGAAGAAAGCAAGACAATGCTATAGCTATTGTAAATAAAATGATATGTATTAATTCCGTTTTGGCAAAATCGATGATTCAAACAAAATCTTCATTTGTATGTTTATAACTTACTATTTTAGTAAATACCAATTATAATTGGTCATTACTATGTAATGTTAATTTTAGACAAACCTAAAAACAAAACAAAAAATATATTTCCATTTAAGAAACAAGATAAAAGTAATTATATAAAAAATACCTACATCCACAAACTATCCAACTTACTTCTGGTTACAAGAGACAGATGGAGAACCACTGACTGGGTCTCCTGTGCCCATGTCTGCCACAGGCAGGACAGTGCAGGAACTTACAATATAGTATTTCAAGAGGCAACAATGACAAGACTAATGGCTACTAGGGTAAGAAAATGAGAGCTCACGTATGGTTTTTCCACAAGCTAGCTGTAAGACCCAGAGCAATTCCTTTGACTTCTATGAGTCTCCCTTCTTGGAGAACATATAGCAGTGTTATTATTTCTATAAAAGGTAACAATATTTTTATAGGCATGAACATATCAAAATAAAACTAATTTTAATTATCTTAATGTAAATATAATAAGGTCACAATGTCACCCCAGGACAAGATAGCAATAGGATGCCAAAGATTTTAAAAGGTCAGCAGTAACACATTCTAAAGGATGTCTAACTTAATTACTTTTGCCTATGAATATCATATTCCAAGCTATTTTCTCCATACTTTACATAATGTTAAAATGTAAAATGAATAAAAAATATTAGAAAATGTACTTAAATACTTGATATTTATATCTCCTTCTTTGAAGGAATGTGTTTGAAGGCATTTGCCTGAAATAAATCTTCAATTAATCTGATCATGACATTGTCCCATTCTCATCCTTCTCATAACTTCTAATTACCCTTAAAATTCCAAATCCTTACCAAGGCCTACCAGGCCTTGTCAACATTGCCCAAGACTACCTCTCTGACCTCACTTTCTGTCCTTTACCCCTTCCTGTGCTGTCACATTATTCTCCTCCTCTTCCTCAAACACTCATATACATTCCTGTCTGAGGGATTTGCACTGTGATGCTCTTCCATCAGATCTAATGGGGATTTTCTCTCAATTCATACAATCAATGTGGGTGTTATTAGTATCATAAGATCATGGTATGCTTGATATTTCTGCTAAAGGGAAAAAATTAATGAGTAAATTTTCTTGGTAGAATTTTAAAATGTACTTTTAAAATTAAAATCCAAGGCCAGAAAGTTAAGTATCTCATGTTACATAATTGCCTATTGCTTAAAATGGAAACTACAATGCCCTTCGGTTAAAAAAAAAAAGCTCAGGAATTATGAATATTATTGAACTATATCATTCAAGATTATAAAGGATCTATAACTGGATTAATGTGTTTATACTCTTTTGTTTACTTTTTAAAAAGGAAATGTAAAGGCAGGATTTCATGTGGACATTATGACAGTAAGGCCTTTCTTTTTCCCTATAATCATATCTCGCTGACTTCCTAAAACTGCTTATGAAGAGGTTTTTCCCAGTTTCTCATTCGTGAAGTGTGTTAGATAATCTGATATGTAGTAATGGGAGAAAAGAAGCCAAGCTTAATATTTTTTTTCTTGTTATTGTTTTTGTTGTCATTTTGCTTGGTGCAGATCAGAATTGTATGTGAAATTTGGGTCTCCCTTCAGATCCAGGTTTAAGAGCTTCTCCAATCTGAAGCAGAACAGTTGGGAGAAATGACAGAAAGAAAATGGAAAGATAGAGATGACATTTTAAATCCTTACCTATCCCCTAATAAATTTAATAAATAAATAAATTCTTATCGAAGTTGGAGAATCAGAGGAACACTGTGGAGTACAATATCTGGGTTCTCCAAATTCCAGGAAGTCACATTATTAAGGCTTTTCCAGCTGCAGAAAAAAATAAAATGAGATATATATTTATATATATCTATGCCATATATTCATATTGTATATTAATTTATTTATATTAGTATATGGATAATACACTATTAATAATACATATTTATTATATATAAATAAAGAATAGTTTAAAAAACACTGTCAGTTTTGCATATCTTTCATGTAATTATGAACAAATATTAGCATAAATATGTAAATGCTACATTAATGGAATCAAAAAGTACATTTATTATACTTTCTTTACAAATCAGAGCTCTCACACCACTGAATGAAAATGGCTCACAGACTGATTTTCTGTTTTTCTTGTTGTAAATGTCACCTGAAGAACAAGAAGAGACATTTGCTGGAAAATTTGAATTTATTTGAAAACTGATCTGCTAATTATCTTAAATACTATATTCTTATCTTGATTGCTTCTGAAAAAACCTACTTTTGTATACTTTCCTGCAAACCTATCAAAGATATTTGTTTAATAAGATCTATTTTTCAAAACTGTGGCTACACATGTGCATATGTATATGTTTATTCTCTAATTATTATTTATTTTAGTATGAATCTTGGGTGAAAACATCATTTTTTTTTTGTCCTGTGAAATACATTATCCAAAGTCTTCAACCATTGATGTCTCAACTATGACTTATACATGTCTAATTCAGTGCTTTGAAAACCGAAGTTTCATTTTTTCTCAGTTGGGAAGTTATAAGATGCACATGTGAGACAGGCAATTAAGATGGTTGGACCATCCATTAGAACTTCTGTTTAGTTTGTCAGATGCATGAAACCATAGTATAAAGCTATGATTTTACAATGAAAAATTATATCAGCCATGTTTCCAGCATAAATGTTTGTGAAAATTTACAATTACAATGTAGTAATAAGTTCACCACCCTACAGGTTACCAATTTCTATTTTTTTTTCTCAAAGTGTATGTTTCTATCAAATGCAGTACTGTTTAAAACATGAATGATTCAAAACTAATTAAAATTATTCCTAATTCATTTACTCTTTTTTTCTAAAGCTCAGTATGGATAATCAAAAGGTACCTAGTTTACAATAGAAATTGCATTAGGTGTTGAAGGACCAGCATGAATAAAAGATAGTCCATTCACATGGCCTATAAAAACAAAAGTCCAATTCTTGAAGCTGGTTTTCTGCCATAGGTTAACTATTTCATGCTCTAGATCCTGCCATTCTAAGTTGAACTCACCAAAAAGTTAAAAAAGTCATAATCTCTACTTTCAAAGAGCTCTTATCTAAAGAAAAAATCTATATATATGGATAGGTAAACACAATAGAAGTGTGGAAAGTGCCATTTAAAAAATATGTATGGTCCTGTTGTAGGATAAAGGACAATTCGAGTAGCTCTGTGAAGTCTGTGTATGCCTGCAGCATTTGAGATGAATGCCAAACATGTATGAGGAAATGACCAATTGTCCTTCCTCAATATGCTTCATTTCTGTCTGGTCATGTGGTTGTAGCCTGTACTTATAATTGTTTTGTTTTTTTTCTGTTTTGTTTTTCTTTTTGTTTTTGTTTCGGTTTTGTTTGTTTTGGCATTTCAGATGAAGGATTTATTTTCTTGTGTGGCTTTGTTGCTTTTTGCCTTCATATTCCCATATCAAACAGATTTTTATATATATATATATATATATATATATATATATATATATATATATAGTATAATTAAGCTTTGTGGAGTACTGTTACTTGAATCAGAAGACTCAACTAAGAAAGAATGTGTTATTTTCAATCCAACTAGATACAGACTACTGTAAATTAAAGAGTTGGCATACTCACTAAACACGGGTAAACACAATAGTCTCTAACATTCTGTGCTTTAGCCACAGTAGGTGCTCTCCAAATCTATTGAATGATGAAGTCTCTTATGTTGAACTACTTCATAAACTGTCTTGGTATTTAATCACTCTGCGCTATCATCTTTTTCTTTTTCATTTTCCTGTTGATTCTATTTATAACAACCACATTTATCAGGCTGTTTTAAAATTCTAACTCCACTGTACACACAAATATGTTTTTTTATAAATATTATCTATAAAATATACATTGTTTTCTCCAAGTATGCCACCTTCCATAGTCATCCTCCTATTGTCAGCCTTGTTGGCATTGGTATAATTATAATTTTCCATGATTAATGCCTTAGCTCTTTTTACAGGCTTTTCTCATAGTATACTTATTTTTAAATCTCCTTTTTCATCATGTCTGATACATAGCAGTTTCTTATTATTTATCTATTTATCTATCTATCATCTATCTATCATCTATCTATCTATCTATCTATCTATCTATCTATCTATCTATTTATTTATTGCTATAATCCAAATGATTTGTTTGGCTCTGGAACATATATCTTTCTTTAGATGGCACTGTATGTTGTCTCCTACTGTCTGGCAAAGTCTAGTCTTGTTAAACCACCTTCTTGATTTTTATTAGGGCTCTTACCTACCTCATTCTAGCTGTGCTACTTCAGTTACATTAATCACTACTTCTTAGCCTTGATAGCATTGTTTCTTTTCCTTTCCTTCTTTTCTTTTCTTCCTTCCTTCCTTCCTTCCTTCCTTCCTTCCTTCCTTCCTTCCTTCCTTCCTTCCTTCCTTCCTTCTTTCTTTCTTTCTTTCTTTCTTTCTTTCTTTCTTTCTTTCTTTCTTTCCTTCTTTCTTATAAACAATAGATTAACTTTAACTGCTTAGGTTTTCTGTTATTATTGTTTTTGTTTAGGAAATTTTAGTACTATTCTATTGTTAACATTCCCTTTTTATTTTTAATTGTTAAATAACAATTTTATTCATCTCTCGTATTTATCCATGATATGTTAATCACCAAGTTACTAAAACACAGTAAATGCATGAATACCTATTGTTTACTGTATCAACTTTGTTGTTCTGCTTTCACAAGGTGGTCACCTAATGGCTTTACCAGAAAGCAAAATAGGATTGATTTTTAACACAAATAGTCTATAACTGAATACCTATACTTCGATACATAGAACCGGTAAAATTATGGAGACTCAAAAAACATTGTAAAACGAAGTGATTTGCTTCTTCTATAATTTACTTAATGCTCCCACCGCCCCCACCCCTTATTGTCCCTTAATACCGTTCCAAACACACAGGGAAAAAAGACAAAAGGGACAGCCAGGATGATAAGTTAATATTTTGAGATTGAAAATGCATGAGATAGCAGGTTCAATTCTGCCTTTTGCCAACTCAAAAATATAGCATTTCAAGTTAAAGAAAAGAAAGAAGAGAGAGTGTTCAGGTTTATTGCTGATTATTGATGTTAAAACAAAAATTCCAAAGACAGAATATCTAAAATAGACCTCCAGTTACTAGTGCTCATATAAAATTAAAGTGTATAAAATTTTTTATAACATTATGTCAGTTTTTCTATTTCCATCATATTTTCTGATCCCCTGACTGTAACTTCTAACAGAAGTATGGAGTGTAAAATTGACTGTGAGTATATGATTTTGTTTTCCTTATCACACTCTATTTTCAGTATAATCTCTATCTACCTTTGGTTTCACTTTCTCTTACATTCATTTTAAAAACACAGTTTGCTTTTTGCTCTTGGCTGCATTGTTCTTGATCATTTTTCTTTCTAACTTCCTATCTTATCCCTATCTAAACTATGAATTCAGTGATAGTTATTTTTCTTTTATACATTTCCTTCTAGCAAAATGTATATATTTTTTCTTAAATTGTAATCATGGCAAAAGGTTTACATGGATGTATAATTCTCTACAGTTTCAAAAACAGACTTTGTTATTATTTTCCTTACATATCACCAAAGTCCACTAAAATCTAGCATTTATTGACTGTTACTACTGTATATATTTTGTGGAAAGAAAATTACAAACTTTTATGGTAGGCGGTATAGTTCCAAAATTATGTAAAAAATTAATTTAATAATCCTGATTTCTTTGTTATTGTTTCTAATGTTTTTATTTGTTAAATCATTTGAATTTATTTATATTTTCTAATTGTTGTTTATATACTAACTTTAAATATAACTGATTATATGAAATTTAGTGCACATATTTATTTTCAGTAGAGAAAATGTTTCAGAGCAGAGATTATGTAATGTAAATGAAACAAATGTAGGTATTCTGGATGAACACTTATAAGTCCATTTGGTAGGCTATACCAAGAAGTCTATTCTTAATGTAGAAATTGGCATATTTGTATATCAATCTTAAATGACAAAGACATAAAGAAGATTTGCATATTTTAAGCAATATATTAATCATGCCATATAATCATGTAATTACTTCTTTATTTTCATGGATAAAAAGTAAATAAATGGGATTACTTTTAAAAGAAGTTACATATTGAAGCATGACTATAAGCCCACAAATCTCAAATTTATGCTCCAAAACTTGATTATAGATATAATGTGGCATTTGCAAATTTTACAAAATTGACTAATTTTATAATTCAAACTTGCGTCTCATTATATAAAATGCAAACAAAAAGAAGAGACAGAAAATTCCATTTTAGAACATAGCTTTTCATGCTATGTCTACACTAAGAACTATTCTTTGAAATATTGCACAGAATGTCAAAATGTGTTCCATGTCTCTACTCTCATCTGTGTTAATTGCTAAGGCACCGCATTATTATCTCTGCCTACAAAAAATTAAAAATAAAAAAGCAAATTGTCTTCTATGCCTCCCATCCTTAGATACCTCACTCCTTGTACAAGCTATGTATTAAAATATTAAAATTTCCCTCAAAAATGGTTATCTCCTTAGTGATTAAGTTCTCACTTGAGTGAGAGAAAATAGGATATAGCCATGAAAGGTGACAATGTGTCACATGTTAGCACATATCAGAGTTTATGTTGTGCCTAGAGAAAGAAGGGAATTGTGTTGATATAAACTTGAGGAAAAATTTGCACTACTTTCTTATACACAATCTCAATTTCCTGCTGCCAATTACTTCTTTGAAATTTCTCAGAGATCAATCTCCCTAAATATCAAGGTATAAAATCTGAGACATATTGATTTCAATCAAGTGGCTTTGTCAACTCGATCAAATTACCTTAATTATTATGTTTCCTTTGCTAGGCACATCAGTTAAATATGTCCAAAATACCTATGTACAAAAATAAAACAAAAGTTGAGAATTTGGTTTACACCAAAAGAAGAGTATTTAAAGCAGTATTGTACAAATTTATTATTTAAGATCTCTAATACTGTAGAGATTCTGTCTGCAAAATATGTTCATTCATGTTCAAGTATCCAAGTTTGGTTAAGAATATTTTAATAGTCTCTAAGGCTTGGAAAAATCAAATATCTTAAAGAAAACATTTTTGTGTTTTATATGTAAGTATAAATTAATTAGAAACATGTAGCAATAATTTTTCTTAAATTATCTAAAGATTCAAACATGAACAAGAAGAAAAAAAAAAAACAAATGTAGCCATGTTTTAGATTGATATTAGAAATTAAAATAAAAGTGTGAATGTTTTCTAAATTCAAGAATTATTGGTTTTCTTAGACCAAACATTTAGTCAAGACAATGGAGTAGGTAAACACTGTGCTTGCATCCTCTCACAGCCATATCAAAACTAGAACTAAATTACAAAACAGTCATCATTGGTAGTCACCTGAAATCTAGCTAAACAGAAGTCCTACAACTGCGAATACACAGAGAGGCCACCTCAAGACTGGTAACAAGGGTGAAGAGGCAGAAAAGGTTGAGTCCACACCCACATGTGGTGGTTGAGAATTGGGAGGAATATCTCGACTGTGAAGGTTTCCTTGGAGGAGAGAGGGATCCCAGCTCCCCACCAGGCTCCCCAGCTCAAAGCACCAGTGTCAGGAAAGAGAGTCTCTACAACTTCTGGCTGTGAAAACAAGCAGAGATTATGGCTAAGTGAGATGGAGGATGGCCAGAGCCATAGACATTCATCGGGCCCATGTGCAAACTTACTCGCTGTTGGACACACTCTCTCTGAGCTCCAGCACTGGGGCAGCAGCTTGAAATGTGGCAGGAACATATAGCGAGGAATTAAATTGTCTGACTTCAGAGCAAGGGCTGGAGGGCCAACTTTCTCCCAGACAGAAGTGCAGGTAGAATCCATTGTTTTGTTTTTTTTTTTGATTGTTTGCTTGTTTTTTTTTAAGTACCCCCCTCCCAGCATGCAGATACAAGTGGCCACCATATCTTAGTCTCCATCAACCTCACTAACACTGGTCTCCCTGCCCTGGCGAATCCCTGAGACCCTGTCCCTCTCAACTTGTGGTCTCACCCAAGTATTTCTCAAGTTTTTTTTCCATATAAATGGCCTGTCTTGGCTCATGCCATGGGCTTTTCTAAAATCTCTCAAAGATTCACAAAACTCAAACAAGCATCATCTGTCTTCTGCGTGCCTCTTATCTCCTGCTGAGCAGCGCAAGCCCAGCACTAGCAGCAGCCTGCTTCAGTTTGTGGCTTGGCCTCTTGAGGCACCTCCAAGCCCAATCTGAGTGGCAACCATCTGCAGATTGCTTGGTGACTCTTGGCAGGTGGCTCTGGGCAGGGACCTGACTGTGGCTGAACTTGGTCTGCGACAGGGCCCCTCTCAGGAGGCCCCAGGGCCAGCACACTCACTAGCCGGGTGTAGAGAAAGTTGGAGCACCATCGGGGGCTATATCCATGGATGACCCACCCAAAGGGCAGACTGGGCAGGTATCAGAGCCCTGCAAAAGCAAATTCAGCTCTGTAGGGTAAACCCCTCACCAGCCAGTCCTCACAATCAATTAGCCCAAGTGTCAGTCCCTTCCACTGATATGCAAACAGCAATCAAGACTCTACTACAACGGGAAGGCACATACAACCCATATGAGGAACACACCTGGAACACCCAGCTCAGGTGACCAGGGAAGACTGTGCCACTGCACCTCAGAGGATATCTACTACATAAAGCCACTTTACTGAGACTGGGAGACATAGCAGCCCTACCTAATACATAGAAA
>NW_011888896.1:1721437-1730402 GCF_000151845.1 Pteropus vampyrus
TCTTGGCTCATGCCATGGGCTTTTCTAAAATCTCTCAAAGATTCACAAAACTCAAACAAGCATCATCTGTCTTCTGCGTGCCTCTTATCTCCTGCTGAGCAGCGCAAGCCCAGCACTAGCAGCAGCCTGCTTCAGTTTGTGGCTTGGCCTCTTGAGGCACCTCCAAGCCCAATCTGAGTGGCAACCATCTGCAGATTGCTTGGTGACTCTTGGCAGGTGGCTCTGGGCAGGGACCTGACTGTGGCTGAACTTGGTCTGCGACAGGGCCCCTCTCAGGAGGCCCCAGGGCCAGCACACTCACTAGCCGGGTGTAGAGAAAGTTGGAGCACCATCGGGGGCTATATCCATGGATGACCCACCCAAAGGGCAGACTGGGCAGGTATCAGAGCCCTGCAAAAGCAAATTCAGCTCTGTAGGGTAAACCCCTCACCAGCCAGTCCTCACAATCAATTAGCCCAAGTGTCAGTCCCTTCCACTGATATGCAAACAGCAATCAAGACTCTACTACAACGGGAAGGCACATACAACCCATATGAGGAACACACCTGGAACACCCAGCTCAGGTGACCAGGGAAGACTGTGCCACTGCACCTCAGAGGATATCTACTACATAAAGCCACTTTACTGAGACTGGGAGACATAGCAGCCCTACCTAATACATAGAAACAAGCAGAGGGAGGCAGCAAAAATGGGGAGATAAAAAATCATGTCCCACATGAAAGAACAGAACAAAACTCCAGAAAAAGAGCTAAAAAAATGGAGACAAGTGATCTATAAGATTCAGAATTCAAAACACTGGTTATAAAGATGCTCAATAAACTTGGGTGAAAAGTAGATGAACTTAGTGAGAATCTTAACAAAGAAATAAAAAACATAAAAATGAAAATAGGAGACATTAAAAAAAACCAGTCAGAAATGAAGAATATAAGAACTAAAACGAAGAATACATCAACAGATTAGATAAAGCAGAGGATCAAATCAGTGACTTAGAAATAAGGTAGCAGAAAACATCCAATCAGAACAGCGACAAGAAAAAACAATCCAAAATATCATCATAGTTTAAGGGGCCTCTGGACCAAAATCAAGTGTACCAATACTTGCATCATAGAGGTACCAGAAGAAGAAGAAGGAGAGCAAGGACTTGAAAACCTATCTGAAGAAGTAGGAAAACTTTCCTTACCTGGCAAAGGAAATAAATATGCAAGCCTGGGAAGTGTAGAGAGTCCTAAACAAGGATAACCCAGAGAAGCCCAGACCAAGACACATCATCATTAAAATGCCAATGGTTAAAGATAAAGAGAGAATCTTAAAAGTAGCAAGTGAAAGGCAATTGGTTATCTACAAAGCTACCATAAGACTGTCACTTGATTTTTCAACAGAAACTTCACAGGTCAAAAGGAATTGGCTCAAAATATTCATAGTGATGAAAAGGATCTAAAACTAAAATTATTCTACCTAGCAAAGCTATTATTCAGAATCAAAAGACAGATAAAGAACTTTTCAGACAAGAATAAGCTAAAGGAGTTCATCAACACCAAAGCAGTATTACAAGAAATGTTAGGGACACTTCTTTAAGAAGAAGAAAAAAAAAGATAAAAAATATGAATAATAAAATGGCAATAACTACATATCTATCAACAATTTACTTATAATGTAAATGGATTAAATGCTCCAATCAAAAGATGGGGTGGCTGAAGGGATAAGAAAACAAGACCCCTAAACATGCTGCCTACAAGAGACTTGCTTTCGATTGAATGATATACAGACTAAAAGTAGAAGAATGGAAAAGGTATTTAATTAAAATGAAAGAAAAAAGAAAACTAGGGTAGTAATACCTATATTAGACAAAATAGACTTTAAAACAAAAACTATAACAAGAGACAAAGAAGGACCCAGTAATCCCACTTCTGGATATTTATCTGAACAAACCTAAAACACTACTTCAAAGAGACATGTGGATTCACATGTTCATTGCAGCATTATTTACAATAGCCAAGACAGAGGTAACCTGGGTGTCCATCAATAGATGAATGGATAAAAAAGAAGTGTCACATATATATGATGGAATTTTCCCCCAGTCATAAAAACGAATGAAATCTTACCATCTGCAACAACATGGGTGCTCTTAGAGGGTATTGTGTTGAGTGGAGTAAGTCAGACAGAGAAAGACAAATGCCACATGATTTCACTTACAAGTGGAACCTAAAGAATAAAATACACAAACAAAACTGAAACAAGCTCATAGATACAGAGAACTTTTTGATGGTTGCCAAATGGAGGGAGTTTGAGAGCGTTTTTTTTTTTTTTTTCCTGGAAATGATTTAGAATGTTAACAAGAGAAAAATATAATGGTGATTTAAAATCTCAGATATCCTTATTGATTATGTGATCATTGAAAGCAAAGTACAACTCAGATTGCATACTTTAACTATACATGGTATCATTTAGTTTTAAATCATAAATGGGCAAAATACCTATCACAAGTACCTTACAAATAAATTTAGTTAATTTAGTTTTTATTTTATTTGCACTTAACAGTCTCTAGATCATATTACTGTATGATAATATGCTTTTGTCTGAATAAAAGTATATAATCATTAACATTTATAGTTTTCCCTGGTAAAAAGGCAGATGACATACATTATCATTGTGTGATGTATAATTTGATTGCCAGCACATTAGGATTTTTAATGTAAGATTTATAATGTAAATTTCAATTCTGTGCTCTGTCAGTAACTAACAAATGTTGAATTATTTCCTTCCTTAGACATACACCATTGGAATCCATTTAAAGTGCTTAATGATGTATTAATAAACCATGATTTTCCAGCAGAGTTTCTGAACTCCCCTTACTGGCGCCAGCTCTAGTACTGCCAATCAAATTAGAATGCCATGGTTTCTCAGTAAATAAAGGTTAATTGGATATATAAAGGGAAATTGAACATCAGAAATATCTATACTCACATAATTCTTACATAAAATTTAGTTATTAAATTTATATTTATCATAAATGTGGCTTAAATATCCATACTTGCATGTATTAGAAATTTTTATTTTTTGTTTTGAATACAAAGGGCTATCCACTTGTAATTTCAAGGAAAATCAGACATTTCAAGCTTAATATTTTCACTTTTGTTGACTTAATTTTTCTAATTGATTATTTCTCAGGAGAAACAAATTTATGTAGAATCATTTGTGCTTAGTAAGTTTCACAGTAAATGCATTTTTTTCAAATGCATTTCTCTCCAATCCTTGCTTCTTGATATATTAGGTAGCTTAAATTATAGCTTGTTTTTGATGGGTTCTGTTGTCTTGTATTCAATTCAGATGCCAATCATATGTTCTACAGTTGTAGTAAAACTGTATGGAAAAACTTACTAAGTAAGTATTGATATTCATCAGCTACATAATTTTAAAAATATAAAATTATCTTGTGAGGAAAAAGAGAGTATGCTTGTACAGAGGATTAAATGTTTAGAGAATCTCCTCCAGATACAGTATGCTTAATAATGCTGAAAGTAAATGTAAAGATATATAGTTAAGACATGGCTTACAAGTGGAAATTTAAAGAATTTCTTGGAAGGCAGAAATAACAAAACAACAACAACAACTAAACTTCATAATAATAAGAAAGTAAGAAACTGAGAGCAATAATTGCTAGTCCAGAAGCTGGCCAGAGGACATAGTAGATGGAAGTCACCGATCTCACTTCCTAGTTTCATCATCCTCAACCTCACATCTCATATCTGCAAGGGGAAACTTCAGTGAAGGATATGAAATAATAAGAAAGTCATAGGAGAGTAAGAATTTGGGAATTCAACTTAGTCTCGCCATTGTTTCTAAACTCTAAAACAGATCACCAGTCACCCTAGTTTTTTGTATGTCCCCTTCTCCAAATTCCCAAACCTCATACTTGAAAACATGGAAATAATTAAGCACCTGGGAGAAACTCAAGCAAATTATCTCTGGGAAAAAATCATTTAATTTCATACTTAGGTCTCAAATATTTTCCACAAAGTTCTAAGGAAAGTGAGTTCACTATAGAAAATCACTAAAAATATGATAAAACTAGCCACAATTCGAAAAATACTCCCAAAATGTATAATTAGGCCCAAAATAAAATAAATTTAAAAGAAGCAAAAATTTTAATTCTATTTTTAAAGAAATTTAAGAAAGTATTAACATAATAAGAAATGAGAGACTATCAAACCCGACCAGCTAGATTTGAAAAAGAACAAATTGAAAACTCTGGAAATAAAAAAGTTGAAAAATCTGTATGCTTCAAATAAATTAGCTTCAAAATATATTAACAAAAATATAAGCAGAATAATATGAAATAATAGTTAACACAGAACATAACTATGTGCAAATGCTTTTCTAAGTGAATTATGTATATTAATTTATTTAATCCTCAAAATAGTTGTAAGTTAGGTATTATTGTTATTTTTGTTTCAGAGATGTTACATTAGTCAGGGAGATTTTTTAAATGTGCCTCAGTCCCACAGATAGTAGCAAAGAAAGAATTCGAATGCAGGAATTTACTTCCAGAATCCTGAGTTTGACAAGCTATCATTTATCTCTAGAAAACTTGGCAAAATACTTAACAGGCATTTCACAGAAGAAAAAATATTAATATCCAATAAATAAAGAAAATACTGTTTAAACTCGACAATAGAGAAATGCAAATAGCAGTATGATCATAACCCTTCATCTAGAAAAAGAGTCTGTTAATATTAAATGTTTGCAAGGATGTAAAGCATTGAGGACTCTCATATACTGTGCAGAGGTATGTAAATTTATGCACTTAATGTAGAAAAAAGTTTAAGTGTAATATACGTGTACTTTATGACCTAGCAATTCTAATGAAATATCTTGAGAAATCCTTGCACCATGTGCCCAGAAATCTGTACATACATATTTGCAGCATTATTGCTTGTAATAGTTCAAAGTGGAAATAAACAAAATATCTATCAATGGAATAGATAAGTAAAATACGACATATTTAAACAATGGAATAGTATTGAGCAATGCAAATGAATAAACACCATGAGTCAATATAAATGTATCTCAAAATTTAATATTAAGCATCATTCCATTTGAATGTATTTCAAATCAGGTTAAATTTTAAAATATTATTTAAAAATATGTATATTTTGTGAAAATGTGCAGAGAAAAACAAGCAAATGATAAACTCTGAAGAGTAACTTTTGGGGAAAGGATTTAAAAATAGTTATCTCCTTTTCTATTTCAAAATCTTAGACATTTTATAAGTTTAAAAATTTTTAATTCATGAAATGATATTATACACATTCATTGGTATATCTAATACATCACACATTTTTAAAAGTAAATTTCAAAAGGAAAAAAGTATGTTAAAGAATTTGGCTTTTATTATATATTTTTTTTATCACAGCTACAAGTTTGGGGAAGTTATTTAAATACCTTGGATTTATTTCTCTTATTTACAAAATAAATAAAATACACTAGATTTATTCAGCCACTCGTGTATTAACTTATTGTTATTACAAGCATTAAGCATTTTCTGTGTTCTAAGCAGTGTGCTACCTTGTAGTTACATAAAGATATAAGTTATAGCTTTTGCCTTTGAGCAGCTGACATTCTAGCACAAGAGTTGGTGATGCCACCCAGTTTTAATTTCATTATCAGATAGCGGTCAGCTCAGTTCATTCCCAAGTCAAGACAAAGAGAAGAATTTGGCCGGCACTGCAAACTTGGCCCTTATGCTTGCAGCCATCCATAGAAAGTTAAGGTGGATAAATAAAAAGGGATCACATACAGGCAGAGAGAGTAAGAAGAAAAATTCTTGGTTTGACATTATTGATACTAAATGAGAAAATAATCACGCCTGTGTATCATTGCATTCTAACCTTGGGTAACAATCACATAAAGATGCTCTGGGCTCATAAGCGTCATATTGAATTTCAATATATATACAAATTTTCAAAGCCTTAATAGGAAAAACAAGCACACTGAGAATGTATAAAATGGTAATACCAAGGCCGAGTTGGTAGTTTATGATGTTGTAGGGAAACAAAATCCATGTCCAATATCCATACTGCTTCTGGACTTTGCAAGCTCTGTATTGTTTCTATTGGGAAGGTAAAATGCTTCAACTGTCTTAAGAGCTATAGAAGTCATTCTCAAATGACAAATCTTTCATTTCTGTTCCAAATATTTTTTAAAAAACAGATTTCCAAAGCGAACCCCAAATTTTATACAACCTTATGATTATTTTTTAATTTATACATATATATATTTTAATGTCCTGAAATATTTAAGACACTGAAATATTCAGTTTATGTTTGACCTTTCTACTTGTTTCTTTCTCTCCAATACTGCATATGTACCTTTTGTTAGGAAAGCTAAAATAAACTGACATATTTCCTTTAGTCTAGCCTCATGTGCATCTACTAAGCTGGCTTCTGTTTGCACTAATTGACGAGAGTGGCAATGTAAATGCTATGCAAATTAATCCCCTCTGGGACTCTTTTTTCTAAGTTAAATTGATGCCTATGCAAACATAGCACTTTGTAATGTTATTCTAAGGTATTTAATTTTGTGGTTTGTGTAGACATTCAGTATTACTGACAGTGATACATTGGCCTCCTATACTATCTGTCTCTGACAAACATTCTCTGCTTTAAACATAGCACTCTGGCTGATAATTTCCAAGCACATGAAATGAGATCTGATAATGTTAGATTACTGAAGATAATATCAAGTCATGGGAAATTTAAAGCTATACTAACAAGACTGTTGCAAATACACACACACACACACACACACACACACACACACACACACAGATATCCCCAAAATTTTCACTAAACATATAACTAGCAATAGAAAAAATCCAGTGTTCAATGACTGTTAAGTTTCAAATTTTTTTTTTTAAATTAGTGACTATATTTAAGGTGGTTTATTTAGTTATACATTTTCTCTCTATAATTTATCCTTCATGGTAGAAGGTTGGGCTGTGCCTTATAAAATATTCAGCAACATCTCTGTCCTCTACCCACTAGATGCCAGTAGTATCCCCCTAAATTGTGACGATCAAAATTGTCTCTAGACAGTCCCTAAGAGTCAAAATTGCCCCTAGTTGAAAGGCTCTGCACTCAGGCCTCACAGATTCAGTGAGAACTCTCCTCTGACAGGTCAGAACTCAAATGTGTAAACTCAGGATTTTTCACCTCTCAGCTCCTCAGTAGTTTTCTTTCCTCTGTAGTTGTTCTTTGACAAGACGTATGATATCCTTTCCTACAAATGTGTGGTTTATCATTAGGTCAAACGACTTAAGCAAATACATATATGCCAATTTATGGAGCAATTTTTCACATAGCTCTTTCATCTCTCACACTGTGATCCAACAATTCCAGCCACATTGGCCTTACCAAACTTTAATCTCTGTCTCCTCACCTCAGTGAGATGGACATGCCCTTCCTGTGAACTCCTCTTTGCAGACAAAAAAACAAGATCATAGGGTTTCTCTCTCTCTTGCTTTCTTTCTCTGAGGGTCAGAGTCTTGTACAGCCTGTTGTCCAATTTTTTTTTTTTTTTTACATATATATTTATTGGGATGGCATAAATTAATAACATTATATAAGTTTCAAGGGTATGATTCTATAGCACATTATGAGTTTAGTGCATGTATGCTTACCACCCCAAATCTAATCTCCTTCCGTCACTATATAATTGACTGTCTTTACCCCCTTCCCTCCCATACCCACCATACTGTTATCTGTGTCTATGAGTTTGTTTCATTTAATTTGTTGCTTTCTGTTTTATACCCCACACATGAGTGAAATCATATGGTTCTCATTCTTTTCCATCTAACTTATTTTGCTTACATGATAATCTCAGTATTCACCCATTTTGTCACGAATGGCATTAGCTGTTTTACATAGTTCGTCCAGCTTTCTACTTGTTATGGCAGGAGGGCAAGTCCATTAATAGTTATCCCTTCACAACCAGAAGTAGAAACAGCATAAGAGCTCAAGACTACTGGGCAATGTCTGGGCATACTTCGACTCTCAGAAGTTGAGTGGTCTCTATAAAAATAGTAAATGTGTTTGTTCCCAAATATATTTATGTTGGACATATTTGTTATTTTAATCTAAGTTTTTAATTATGTAATAAAGTATTAAAAGAAAGAATTGTCTTTTTTTGGAAAATGTAAAGTTTCAATAAAGACAAATGACTAAAATTTTTTGTCTCATTATATGCAAGATACTTGTCAAAGCATGGGAAAATATAAAGATTCTAAATTGTTTCCACTCATGTTTCTTCACAAATACTTTCAAGTTTTTACCTGAACTTAAAATATCCCAAACATAATATCATAGTTAAGGCCATTACAGTGTTGTTTTTTCTATAAACACACATGGAACTGCAGTTTGTGCTCTCAAAGAAAAGTCTTATTCCAACATTAAAGTTCCACATTAAAGACAAATAAATAAATATTTGTAAATATTAATTAAAACAGGAAGCCACTGTCAGGACAGAATATAGAGAAACAGAAAGGTTTTTTATAGGCAAAGGTGTCAGACAAAGGTGCATTTAATTCCTTATCTGTTTAATTTGTACACAAAACATATACAGAAAAAGTAGGCTAGACTCAGAGGAAAGAGGAGTGAAAATTGGTGAAAGAAATATCAATAACAAGATATGCCGATGATACCATCTTACTGACAGAATGTAGCAATGATTTAAAATGACTTCTGACAAAAGTAAAATAAGAAAGTGCCAAAGTAGGACTGCATTTAAAATTAAGAAGATAGGTCTATGACCATGCTACCCTGAACAAGCCAGATCTTGTCTGATCTCAAAAGCTAAATAGGGTTGGGCTTGGTTAGTACTTGGATGGGAGACCACCTAGGAAGACCAGGTGCTGTAGGTGTTAAAAAATAAAAAATTAAAAAATTAAAAATTAAAAAAGATAAAGGAT
>NW_011888896.1:1732172-1734370 GCF_000151845.1 Pteropus vampyrus
TTGCCCTATATTCTGAAATATTGCTGATTTCACTTATTCTCATAATTTTTTTCTTGTGAAAATTTCTTAAGATTGTCTACAAAAATGACTATGTTGTATATGAATAAATATGGTTTTAGTCATTGATTTCCAATATGTATATGTCTTATTTCTTTTATCTGCCTTATTGTATTGGCCAAGACCTCCAGTAGAAAGTTGAAAATAAATCTTGAGAGTTGACGTCTTTGATTTATACCTATCTTAAGAGAAATGTATTGAGTCTTCTTTAGTTTTGATGTTACTTATAAGTTTTTGTAGATGTCCTTTAATCACAGCAGTCCTCAACCTTTTTGGTACCAGGGACGGTTGCTCCTATGAGAATCTAGTGCCTATTGATCTGAGGTGGAGCTGAGACTGTGATGCTAGTGCTGGGGAGAGGCTGCAAATACAGATGAAGCTTTGCTGGCTCGCCCACCATACACCTCCTGCTGTCCAGTCCTGTTCCTAATAAGCCATGGGTCAGTACTCATCTGCAGGCTGGGGTTAGGGATCCCTGCTTTATCATATTGAAAATGTTTCCTTGTATTCATAGTTTTCTGAAAATTATTGCCATAAATGTATTGAATTTAGTCATATGTGTATCTGCGACTATTGAGACCACATAATTTTTCTTTTACAATTTTTAATATAGTGAGTTACATTGAAATATTTTCAGAAGTTAAATCAGTTTGGGGTTCTGGAAATAAAACTCTCCTGTCATATCATATTATCAAATTTAGATATTTCTTAGATGATCCTAAGAAATTTACACAAGAAAAAAATTACTAGAATAGGTGAGTTTAGCAATATTTCAGCATATAATGTAGCATTTAAATTTAGATATTTTAGGTTAGTTAACATTTTATTAATTTAAAATCTGTGTTCATGTGGGATATTAATTAGTTGTTTTATTTTAATATCTTTGTCAGTTTGGGGTATCAGAGTAATGCTGGCTCATTAGAGTGATTTGGATTGATTTTCTTTTACCCTCTTCTAATGTAGAATCATTGCTTAAATATTTGTTATAAATACTATAGTTCACTGGTAAAGCCATCTGATCTTGGAATTTACATTGGCTTTTAAGTATTACTTCAATTTCTTTAAAAGATATAAAATTACTCAGAGTTCTCCTTTTTCTATGAGTTTTGTTTGTGCTGTTGATAGAATTTGTCTATTTAATTGAAATTATTAAATTTATGGGAAATGTGCTTATTATATTCCTTTATTATTCTTTTAATATCTATAATATATTTGTAGTGTTGACATCTCTTTCAATCTATACATGGGTAATTTATGTTTCTTTCCTTGTTTCCTGATAATTATGTCTTGAAGGTTATAAATTTATTTCTCTTTATATTTGCTTTTATTCTCATTTTTTCCCACTATTATTTTCTGTGTCCCTTTTTATTGATTTTGCATATATGTGTGTGTGTGTGTGTGTGTGTGTGTGTGTGCGTGTGTGTAGGTTAATTTGAATTGGTTTTGATCTTCTATTTTTTAACTTCCTTAGGTAGAAGTTATGATAATTGATATGAAATCATTCCATTTTTCTAATAGCCCTCTGATACTATAAATCACTTTAAATGTACCATTTTATCTCTAATGAAAATGTTTGATATTTGCTTTTTCATTTTCATTAAACAAGAATTACTTTTTACATTCTTTATGATTTCTCCTTTGACCCATGACTTATTTAAAAGTTTTTTTTTCAAATATTTGGGAGACATTCCAGTTATTTTTCTGTTATTTATGTATTCTTTACATTCATTGAGTGTCAAAGACATGTATTGTACAATTTTAATATTTATAAAAAATGAGATTTGTTTTATGGTCCAGAATATAGTTCATGATATTTATATGCCTGAGATGGTTTATTCATGTGCATAAGAAAAGAATATTTGTCTTGTACTTATATAAAATGTTCTATAGTTATCAAAAATATGATTAATAGTGTTTATATGTCTTCCATACCCATACCAAGATTTTGATCTACTTGTTTCACCAAATATTGAGATAGGGTTTTGAAATATCCAGATGCCATTGTAAATATTCTATTTCTCTTCTCAGTTCTATCAGGTCTGCTCCTTGTACACAGATGTTCTCTAACCATTTCCTTATAAATTTAAGATTATGTCTTCTTAATAAATTGACTTCTTTATCAATAGCCTGGTTCTCTTAGG
>NW_011888896.1:1735185-1738831 GCF_000151845.1 Pteropus vampyrus
TTTTTTTTTATTGATTTTTTTATCATGAATTTACACATATTTGATTATGTTATACATTGACATGATTTTCTTATTTCTTCTGCTTTAAAGTTTTCGAATGTCTTGGATCTCTGGGTTTATAGTTTTTAACATATTTTTATATTTCTATCCTTTATATCTTATTTTGTTTCAATTTTTTTTCTTTTTTATGGAACTCCAGTTATACATGTAAGAGAATAATTGATAATGTCCTAGAACTCACTGAAGCTGTTTATTTTTTCAATATTTTTCTTTATGTTTATTAAATTTTGAATATATTCCATTGTTATACTTTCAAATTCACTAATATTTCCTTGTGTGGTTTCTAATCTGCCATTAACTTTTTAATTTTCTATTTCAAATATTGTGTTTTTCACCTTGAAAAGTTTGGTATGAATTTTTTCCCTGAATTTTCTATACCTCTTATTTTCATGTTCAGAAATTTCTTTTCTTTCCTGAACATATAAAAATAATTATAATAGTTTTAATGTTTTATCTGTTGATTCAAGTCTCTCTGTTATTTCTGGATTTATTTCTTAACAATTTTTTTCTTCCTATGCATTTTATTGTTTTTATGCATATCTGATTTTTTTTTATTTCATGCCAAATGTATTACCATGTTGGTTGCAGGATTATATTTTATTCCTTTAACAACTGTAGGATTTTTTTTTCATGTAGTTAAGTTTCCTACAATCAGTCTGATACACCTAAGATTGCCTTTCAAGTTTTCTTAGCAGGAATTTTTGAAAGCCTTTATTTTTGGGCAAAGTTTCCCTCATCTCAGCAGCAAAACCCTTCTTTGGCAAAACTTTTCTGAGAAATTTATGTTATGTCCCATGGATTTTTCATCCTGATAGGAATACAGAGTAATTTGTGTGAGCTCCAAAATTTTTTTCCTATTACTTTCTGGCGGTATTTCCCTGACCTTGGTATCCTCCTCACATACATACACAAATCAGTACTCAGCCAAAAACTCAAGGAACCACTCCAGAATACCACTGTGCTTGTGTTGGCTCTCTTTCTCTCTTTCTCTCTCTCTCTCTCTCTCCCTCCTTCTGCAACTTCCTCTCTCTCACACTCCCTTCTGCCTCTTCTGAAAATTTTAGCTATATCAGTCTCAAACTCTGAATGTGCCTCATCAACAAAGAAAAACCACAGAATTTGGCTATCTGTAAATCATTGTTTCATATCACTTTGTTTCTCTACCTGTTATTTCATTATGTCTGAAAGTGAGAGCCTCTTGATAGATCGTTATGTGAGATCATGTCATTATAAGTATTACATGAGATAATATATTTAAAGCCCTGATTTTTTGGCATAATATACAAATGGGGATCAATACATTTTAAACCACCTCTATTTTCTCACTTTATTCCATGTTACACATTCTAAAAGTCTAATCATGTATGGTATAACATCTTGCCTTTATAGATAAAACTACTTTAGTGGAAGTTAGAGTGAGATTTAGTTAACTAATGACTGATTCTTCCCCTTAAATTATCTACAAATTCTAGGCCCATAAGGCAGATGAACTTCAACCACATAGGATAAACCTTCTCATATATTAAACTTTAGATATTTTAACCTTCTCAGATATTGCTTGATCTAAGAACACATTGGTATTATGCTAATGGGAGTCAACCACTTTTTAATTTTTTGATTAAAGCATTTTGTTATAGACTAAATGTTTGTGTCACCCTAAAATTCATATGTTGAAACTCTAACCCTAACAGGTTGGTATTTGGAGGTGGGGCATTTGAAAGATAATTACAGCATGAGGGTGGAGACCCCATGATAGTATTAGTGTTTTTATTGGAAGAGACATAGAATTTTCTCATACTCTCTTAATTATGTGAGGATACAAGAATGTGGCTGACCATAAACCAGGAAGAAGGCCTTTACCCAAACCTGACCATGCTGGCACTCTGATGTTGGAGACTTCTAGCCTCTAGAATTATGAGAAATACATGTTTGTTGTTTAAGCCACACAGTCTGTGGTATTCTGTTCTAGCAGCTTAAATTGATGAAGACACATTTTAATCCAGCCTAAGTCATGAACCCTGAATATGTCTCCACAGACATTAATGCTTTTTCAGAACAATGAAAGGAATGCTAGAAAGGTGATGTTCCCTCATAATAGCACTCATATTTCACAAATAGACAAATTCATGCTCAAGACTTAATTGTTATGCCTATAGTAACCACTTACTCTGGTAACACCTGGTGATGTCACATTTGACAGCTGGTTTCCACAATTCTGAGTATTACTGGAGCAACTGGAACAGAAGGTACAGAGAGAGAGATTTTTCTACTTTTTTAGGAGACTATCTAGATGGCATCCATGATCACTACTTAATCTACAGAACATGGACAAGGACAAGTTATACATAGAAGTGGCCTGCCCCTCTCCTCTAGAGGGAACTTACTTTTTATCAGGCCCTTCAAGCTAGACTAAAAACTATAATTTAGTTAACTAAAGCTAGACCAAAAATAAAGGACAGTAAAAAAAAAAAAGAAAAGAAAAGAAAAAAGAATCCCAGGAAAGTACAGAGAAAATGAGGTTTGAAGTTGCAAATAGTATCTACTATGTAACCTGAAGTGAGTGTCTAACAATTTCAGAGCTTCCCTAATTCACATATCAAAGGATATACATGATGAACATAAAGATTAGTAGGAAATGAAAAACATACAATGCATGGATTTGTGAATGTTGTCGCTTTCATAAAGTATGCTTTCTTAAGTTATACTGTCATCTTTTACAAATTCATTGACCATTGACTTCTGTGGATCTAAATTTAGAAATAATCAGAAACAATAAAATATTTCCCTTTCAAGGATATAAGTATAAATTCAAAGGGAATTAGATGACATGAGTGATACAGGGATACATAACTCTGAACTAAGCTTTTGTGAGTCCTCTTCTATATGTATTTATTTGATAGCGATTTTCTTTCTAACAGGTGTTATAGAGCATGACTGAGTACCTCCATAGAATTTTTTAACTTATCTTCTTCCATTTGCTTCTACTTGTATCTATCAGAAACAGCATCATCACCTTCATCTGGACTAGAGAGTTTCACAAGATCATCAACAAGGTCAGCAGCAATAGCCATCTCTAAAAGATCCAATCAGGCCTGCAACTGGATCAGGGTGACTGTTTATCTATTTAATCTTCAATTTATTTTTTAAAGCCCATTATTCTGAGTTTATCACCTATTTGAGAGTCATATAATAAGTTTCACAAGATATGATTTTTTCATACTAAATTTGAAACACAATAGTATTATGTAATCTGTAGAATCTGTCACTGCTCCGAAATAAAGGGAAAGACTTTCTCCAGGGTTAACACGGACATATCCTTTGGATTGTTTCCTATTGTACTGATTTTATATTATGCTGTTACTATATGGAGTTTGCACATGGAAAAATCTTTGTACTAATGTTAACAGTTGTTAAACATGTATCCTAAACTTTTGTTGGATGGCTAAATATCTTGAAAGTAATTAAAGATTTTTTTTGGGGGGGACATGACTACTTTTTGCATTCTGCAATTGTTTTTAAGCAGACTCCTTAGACTATCTTCTTTCTCTCTCTCTCTCTCTCTCTCTCTCTCTCTCTCTCTCTCTCT
>NW_011888896.1:1739836-1748579 GCF_000151845.1 Pteropus vampyrus
TATTATATGTTTCTCAATATTTTTAGTTCCCTCACAGATGTGCTATCTGATTTAAATATATCTGTAGAAGATAAAAATTACTTAAATAAAAGCTTTAAACATTTCGAAAAAGATCACTTTCAGTAATTATCTTCAGATCATTGAATCACAGAAGCTCAAAACTGTAAAGAAATATCGGCAAATATCTGACCAAACTTATTACATTTAAAGATGACTAGCCATGAACAGAGAAGCCATGACTTGCCCCAAATCTCACAAGTTAGTCTTGTTTATACCACAAAACACATTGCTATAATGTTGCTGTTATAATGAAAATAGTCTCCTTCTTACAATTATTAATTGAACTAAAAAATGCATATAGAATACAGAGCTACTTTTCCACAAGCATACTATTTTTGGTGTTTGTGTTATTTTTGTGGGGTTATCATTGTTTTTATTATGACTGGGCTATCATCATCATCATCATCATCATCATCATCATCATCAATCATCATCATCCACATACTTAGATAACACTAGATCTTAGGGGAGGATTCAGGTTAAAAGATCACCTTTGCCACTAACAAATTACGTGATCCAGGCAAATACTTGAAACTTCAGGAACTTCCTTTCATCATAATAAGGCATAGTTCAAGGTTTATAGTCCTTTCTTTTTCTTGCACTCTAGACTATAAACCTTTTCCTATGATTCTACGTTAAATCTATCATCTATCTATAGATATATTTAGAAAGATATAGATGTTGAGACAGATATATAGATACAGATACGGACATCTGATGCTCTATGATTATAAATATTTATAGCCTAATAAAATGTCAATTAGTCTAAATACAAGTAATTCAGCAATATTTTCATGCAGAAAAAAAAAAAAATACCTGTAAATATCAACTAGGTAATGAAGAGAAAAATCTAGGTTAACAAGATACAACTGAACATATAACTTTAACCATAAGGTACTACATCAGGTAGAATAGGGGTTGCCAGTGAGCAAATTGTGTTTTATTTTTCAGAGAATCAAGTAGTTTTATCTGCTTCAGGTGCACCAAGTGGTATTGGGTCAGGAATCAGTTGTGATTCAGAGACATCATTCAGTCTACAGACTTCCTAACTTTCCAAAGAGGTATATCAGTGAAAAACTGTTAAGATGATTTTTTTCTATTTTTTTCTATTTTTTGATAATTAAAGTTCTTCAAAGGCAAATAAAATAAATCTTGACCTAGAATGTATTTTATTGGTCTCAACAGCATTCTTTTCTCAAAGGGCATAGTAGAATTCATAATGCCAGACAATAAAATTATCCATAAAGAGAGCACTGAAGATTATGGTAACCAACAAAAGGCAAGAATAAAGGTTTAGAGAAAGTCTAGTGGAGGGAAGTAACCTTTTAATCAGGGTCGATGGGGTCCCGGTAACTTTCTTTCGTCTATTTTTGGCTGATGAAAAGAGCTCATGTTCAGGTGAAGCTTCTGGTTTGCTTATTTGAGTTTCAGAAAACTGAACACAGAGTACTGATAAGCTTTTCTACCTTCTGTTAGCTGTTTTGTGAAGGAAGGAAAGCCAAATACCTACTAGTGTGAATATTGGCCCCAGAGAGCCAACTCTAATCAGAAAACAAGATAGTGCCAGTGTGTATGCTATTCAGGAAATTAAGTATTCCATTTACCCACTGATTTTAACATCTGATTTTCAAAAATTAACAAATGCATTTTTTCTAAAAATATCAAGAAAATATTATTTCTAGGATGAGACTTTCCAAGGGGAAATTTATGAGCTACTGAAAATAGATTCTCAGAAAGAAAAGCCAGCTCAACCATAAGAATGAAATAAAAACTTTTAATAAATAAAAGCAGTCTTCTCAGAATAAATAAAATTTGAAAACTTTTATGAGCCAAGTGTGTAGTTTAAGATTAGCATTATGACAAAATATCACATAAGAAGCGATTGTATTTATAAATAATTAGTTTCATCAAGTAACTAGATAGAAGACTAAGGATCAAAATCAGCTAAATAGACTTTATTGATGCAGAACTTGTATTTGAGTTCTAAATATCTATCAAGTGCATTCCTCCTTTTATCCCAGCAAGCATCTGAACTAACACTCTAGAGACATCCCCTGATTTTATTGGAGAAAGAAGTAGATAAAAGACAGTGCATTCAGCCTTTCTGCTCTTTTTAAATCAGCAAGTAGCCAGCTGTTCCATTGCAACCAATTCTGTACTTTGAGTAGACTCACATCTATCAAAACAGTGTTTACATTTTCTTAATAATGTTAACTTAAGCATTTTATTGCCATACTCTGTAAACTGTCTGAGTGCACTAAAGAAATCTGTTCATGGGAAAGGCACTTAAGCAATAGGCAGACTACATAATAAGCCCAACATCTCTAGAGGTTAGCTGCATGACACCTGGAATGACACAATGCCTCTGTTGCCTTTGTCCAGAGCCAAATGGGAATCCCCCGTGGTCAGGGAAATGTTGGTGAAAGCAAATGCCCTTCTCTGCAAACATCTGGAGCCCTTCAGTCTGTGCAGCTTCAAACAGAGAAAAACAGAGAATTGTTTAGAATCCCAGTAAAGTGATGAGATGCAGATTGCGATTTTTTCCATATTGTTTTTTAAATTTACATTGTGAGACCAGGCACCCTTCCTTCCTATGCAGGACTTTGAAGAGCAAATACTGAAAATCAGAAATTTTGTAACTAATCCACTCTTGAATTACCCAACCACAATATTATATTTGAGTCTTTGCCTTGACAGTTAAAATATAGAGCTTATTTTTATTTCTTGTTCAAATAACTCAGAAACTAGATTTAAAAAAAAAAAAAGAATCATGAATCCCACTATTCCCTCTTTCTCATGCCTAATGATCATAATGATAATAATTTAAACTCTGGCTAAGACATAGTGATTTTATCTACATTTTAAAATCTCTTAAAAGTACAAAAAATAGGGAGATGGACTATCAAACTTATATTGTCTATATAAAATTTGGAAATATGACAGTTTGAGATAGAAATTTCTTTGCTTTACCCTAAAATCATTTTCTTTCCTTAAGCTGATGAAATTCCAAATTGCAATCTCACTTTAGTGGCTTAAATATCATCATTATACATCCTTAACAAGAATTAGGTACCCTTGGGAAAAAAAGGCATAATATCTATTTAGACAAAAAATGGCATTTTATCATTTCTAGTTTCCATAAAATAAATCAATTTGCAAATCAATCAAATAGAACATGAAATAGAAATAGCAAAAGGATGAAGTAAAAGATATGGTGTCTAATATTGTAGTGCATCTCAAAGTGAATTGAAAAGCTGAATTCATTAATTTATAATATTTATATAGAGCTATTTTATTGAAGAGTCTTATCCAAATAATATGTGGCTTTCTGACTGCTAAACCAGGCAGAGAATTTCAATACATTAACTACAACCCAGTCTTTGATTACTGAAACACTCTTTTTAAAAGATGCATCACATAGAGTCACATGCTAACATAGTTAAAGTAGTAAAGAAATACAGAAAGTCATGGAATATTTGGCTAAATGAGAAATTTCAGATACCATTAACTTAAATTTGGAATTAAATAAAGACTAAGGCTGTGCCTGAACACAGTGGCCTCATGTCAATTCAAGACTGCACAATTCTCTTATTTCTCTTTTGTCATATTTATCTGAAAAATGAGAATAATAAAAATATTATAGTAAGTTTTATAATATGTAATAAAAAAACATCGTACTTTTAAACCAAAAGGTTTAATTCCACTTAAAAGCCAATGGACAATGTAAATCAGAATTGGTTATACAGCTATTTAATATTTTTATTGTGCACACTACAAATTCTGATATTATTGGATACTATTGTGTGTGTGTATGTACAGTAACATGGTAGATAGCATAGTTTAAAACCAGCACGTGTGATTCTGTCATTTTGGTGATCATTCAGAAATTGTTCAGGGCCATTTAGAAAGATCACATTAATTAAATTCTCAAAATTGTTTCCTTAAATGTGAATAAAATGTATTATGTGTCCATTAAATTCCCATTTTTAGTTACCAGTAAATATGTTTATTTTATTATGCAATTACTTGCACATGAAATATATTTTCTAGGGCTTATTTTTACCCCAGATTCCACATCTGTTCTAAATACCACATTGTCACTAATACTACCACCACCATTATCACCTCCATTTACTAATACAAATGTAACTAGGCAATAGATCTATTTAGTCTCTTTTCCCATCAATCAATTATATTTCCTTTGAGTCCAAAGCTAAAGAATTCTCATGTCATTGCCTTGGTGTAGAGTTTCACCAGGCTCTTCATTGCCTCTTTCGTAAATTGGTTTTCTTGAAAGGAAGGAGAAGAGGTAAGAAGAGAGGGAGGGAGGAAGACAGATGACAGACAGACAAAAAATGAACCTAGCCTAGCTCTGCCTGGACCGCTACTTGAACGAAAACACCAAGTGAGTCTGTCATCTGACTGAAAGATCCACGAAGTCCTCTACCAAATGCGTTATAAAATTATGTCTTACATTTTAGAACTATCCATTTGGAGGTTGGTTTGAAATGATAGAGAATTTATTTTCCTTTCTCTCAGTAATTTATTAGCCAATAGAAGTGCTCTGAAATGACAGATGGGTTCTAGAATATCATAGCCATCTTTCACTTCTTGAACTTTTTCATGGAAAAAAGATCATGGTTCTTTGAATAATATCCAAATATTCTATCCTGACCGCTCATATCAGTCCATGACCTTGCCACGAAACTACCTCTATGACAATTTATTAAAAATATGTATCTGAGAGCTCCATGGTGGAATTCCTAAACCATATTCTGTCTTCTCAACTCAGGACAATTAAATATATCATAAGAATGAGGATTTATCAGATACTCCTAGAAGTTCTATTTTAAGTTTTCTGCTATGACCACACTGATAATCAATTTTTTCATAAAAGATAATTTGTTTACATTAATACCACAAAAGTACAATGTGATGAAAGGCAAAGATTTTTTTTCTTGCTAAGATTATGGCCTACATTGAGCAAGCAGAATAGTACACAGTTTATTCTTTTAATGCAATATTTAATGCCAGCCTGTGCCAGGAAGATCTTACCTCTGGAAAATTTATTCCTGTGAGGTGAATGTTTCAGAAATCTGGCATAATTAGGATGGGGTAACTTACGATCATTACTTATTCAGAAACATAAAAGCACTAATTCAAGCTCACACTCTACTGCTCTGGGTCTGTCAGATGATCACCTCCAAATTCTATAAATTTTTCACATAATATATGCTAGGTTCTTTGAAGTTACCCTTGACCATTGGATTGCATTAGTCAGGATTTTTTCAGAAAAATACAATCAATATAATGTGTATATAGATAGATCGATCGATTGATAGATAGATATGTATACACACACACATATATACACACATACAAACATATAAACTATATATACAAACTATATATATATATATATATATATATAGTTTGTATGTTTATATATTCAATAATCTTACTCATTAATGTCTGTTAAGATTTTCTATTTCTTCATGATTCAGTCTTGGTTGTTTGTATGTTTATAGGAATGTATCCATTTCTTCTAGGTTATCCAATTTTGTGGCATATAATGGTTTATAGTAGTCTCTTCTGACTTTTTATTTCCATGGCATCAATTATAATGTCTCTTCTTGCATTTCTCATTTTATGAATTTTAGTACTCTTTTTTTCTTAGTCTAGCTAACGATTTGTCAATTTTGTTTATCTTTCAAAAAAACAATTAGTTTCGTTGGCTTTTTTCTACTGTTTTCCTAGTATCTATTTCATTTATTTCTGTTCTAATCATTATTATTTTCTTTCTTCTGCTAACTTTAGACTTAGTTGTTCTTTTTTCAGTTCCTCGAGGTATAAAGTTAGATTGTTTTTTTTTGAGATCTTTCTTCTTTTTAGCATATAGGTTTTTATTACTATAAACTTCTCTTATAGTACTGTTTCACTGCATTCCATGGTCATTATAACATTATTAACAGTAACCAATATATGGTTACTAGTATATACATACAATGGAATATTATTAAGCCTTAAACAAGAAGGTAATCCTGTCATTTGTGACAATATCAGTGAATTTGAAGGACATTATGCTAAGTGAAATAAACCAGTTAGAGGAAGACAAATACTTCATAAATCCACTTATGTTAGTTATTATCTAAAATAGTCCAACAAAAAGAAGCAGAGAATGCAATAGTGGTTGCCAGAGGCTCAGGAATGGGGAAAATGGAGAGTTGTTGTTCAACTGATATAAAGTTTGAGTTATGCTACACAAGTAAGTCCTGAACATTTGTCGTACAACCTAGTGAATATAGCTAACAATATGGGATTGTGCACTTTGAAATTTAAGAGGGCAGTTCTCGCGTTACTCTTTCTTACAAACACACGCACACACACACACACACACACACAAAAGGATACAAGTAAACTTTGGAAGCTATTGGAAATGTCTAGTACCTTGATTATAATGATGATGGTATAATGGATGTTTACATATGTCCAAATACTGTCCTTAATGAGCTACTTACAAAGATCGATTCATTCCCTAAAAATGCTTAATAAATGTGAAATTATAGAAGCCTCTTATGAAATAAATACCAAGACATTATGAGAAAGCTTTCTTAAAGCATTTTTTAAAAGATTTAATATACAGTTTAAAAATTTTATTACAATATATTTTAATTAAACATAGAAAATGTCTACAAAATCTGCATTCTATTTATACTCTTTTCATTCAAATAAGTATCCTATGTAATTAACTAAATTAACTAGTGATTTGAATTTGGTGGTTGGATATAAACATGCAATACTAATTGTATTGTTTTTTACAGAGATTAAATTATTTCTAAGGCAAATTATATTTAACAAGTTTTATATTTTATCTTATTTGTTTTCAGTATACTATCGTCTTTCATTAAGATTAATTTTTAACTTATTATTTGCATTGTAAGAAGTATGCAGGTCCCAGTCCATTAAATAATACAGAGAAAATATACCTATATGTATGAGTGTGTTTGTGTGTGTATATATATAATCAAACACTTTTTAAAGTTATTTATACTATTTATAAACCTTCAATTCAAAGTGAGCAATGAAATAGTCCAGAGTAGCTACAGTTTAAAATATAGCATACCCACTGTGTTGGGTTAGTGTGGAGCTAGAAGATATTAATTAACAATAATTTATTAACATAAAATATAAAGAAGCATATGTAATATGATAACAAGTAAAATATAACAAAACAGTAAAATGATTTGCATAAGAAACACTGAGCAGTAAGCTATAGCGACAGCACATGGTCAAAAGTTGGAAATGGGAAATTGCTAATATCCGATGACTTATTGTATATCAGGCATTGCACAAAGCACAATAAGAGAGCATCTCCTTTAAAGAAAATTTGAGGCACAAAACAAGTGACTCATTTTACAAATGATGAAACTGATGCACAATATGTTTAAATGTCTGATATCAAATCTACTTCATTTTAATTCCAAATTCCATTCTTCATTCCACCATGCTGTGGGCATCAGGATCTGGCTAGAGGCAACAGAGCCCTGCATGGAAGCCTGGAGTTCAGTCCTTTAAGAATTAAGGCAAGCAAAAAGGCTCTACTATGGTGTTCAGCAGGCTTCCATATTACATTCTTAGACACAAAAAAACTTAGGAAATTGAACTAGTTGAATTTGAAGTTGGTAACAAGTACAGAATAGATGTCCTATTATTATAGAGCTAGAGATGGAGCAAGAGTGGCCACAGAGTTGACTTGAGACCTTGCAGCACTGATTGTGAAACAGAATTCCTTAAACTTCAACTGCTAAGGATAGAATTGTTTCCAAGGTGTAGATGTGAGTAATGTGAATTCATATGTGAGGAAAAGAGGGTCTTAAGGCAAGAAACACATTTTATCTATGAAATACAGCATTATGAGAGCCAATGTGAGAGTAAATATGAGAATAATGAGTAATCGAAAAGGTGTTTAATTATTATTGAAGTTATCGCTATTATAATTATCAATAGCTTATAACTTGCCTTTCTCAATTTGTGTATAACAATATTTTACATGACAGTTCTGGCATAATGCCGTGCTTTACAAGTCTTATTTCTTAATGACTAGCAAATGTTGACCTATTATTTTCCAAATTATGAGACACAGCCAGTACTCTATGTTTTAATTCACAAACTCTGCAGGTAGCAATGGTTGCTGTCGTGTTACACTTGAGTTCCTATAGATTAGTCATAACATAATCAACAGTTTCCTTAATGCTATTTATTTTAAAAGGACACAGAATGTGTAGGTGCTACCTAGGAATAATAGATAGATATTTTAAATACAAATAATTTAAAAGAATTTTATAAGTTGTTTAATGAGGGACAGATATACAGTAAAGAGAATTAATAAGCCATAGTTTCTCAAATGGAAATTTTCTGGTACTTGCCACGAATAAACAGATTCAAATGATCTTAATACCACAAGTAGTACAAGTATTCAATGATAATATTCTACTACTTAATATAGATACGAAATAGGCATTATCTCCAATATCTGAGATTTTATCTTGCGACAGTAAATATTATCTCAGGTTCTGACTGATAGCTTTCCATGTCTTTATTATGGCAGAAATTTCTAGATTAAGTCAGTTCTATATTTAAAATATATTTAAGAGGCAGAAATCCAACTCTAACAAGTTTTTGC
>NW_011888896.1:1751759-1758301 GCF_000151845.1 Pteropus vampyrus
ATGCTGATTGTAAAGCAATTGGAAAGATGGAAAGAAGAAAACTTGAGGATCCTCAAACAATGCTACTTTTTTGTCAATCTGAAGTAGAAATCAAGGTCATATGTTGTAAATTGTTTCCTAGGTCCTCAATTAGAAATATTCTCCTTTCGGTCACATAGGTTAAAAAAAGTAAAGCTATAAGCTGCCAGTGTGCATTTAATTCTCATCATTCTAGACAATAGCCTTACGGAAATGTTCATTTTTCAATTTCATCTGCCCTTTGTGTGTGGGTTAAAATTCTCACAGGATTATGTATATCCTCTGAAGAGTTTTCAGAGTTTTGTGTGGTTGTTCTAGAGTTGGGCAGGGTATTCATGTTACTTTTCACAAAAAAGAGTTTTGGGAGTTTTGATAAAAAAGAGTTTCAGTTAATTATTACTGCTTAAAATGTCACTCTATTATTGAGAGGCTTAAAATGACAATGTATCTTTTCTTATGAGTTTGTGTGTTGACTAACTCTTAGCTTATCACATCTAGTTTAGTTGAACTGTTGTGAAGAACTCAATTTTACTCATTTTGTGTCCTGGGTCAAATGGCTCTCTCAGCCTCTTCCTGGGACATGTGAATTAACCTAAGTGCGTCTTTTTTCATGACGTGGTAGAAACAATAGCAAACTAAATTGTGCAAGTGTTTTCCAAGACCCTCCTTGAATCATATCTTTTAACATCCCTTTGTTCAAAGCAAGCCTTTTGCTGGAAATTTTGTTTCCTTCCCTCTGTGGGAGGACACTAAAAAGTTATGTACTAAAGGACATTAATATGAGGAAGAATTACCCAATTTTATCACAGTGGCAATTTATTTATGTTTTCGAACATAATCAAAGAGAAATTTCTATGAATATCAAAGAAGCTTTGATATAATGGTATCTTGCAGAGTATTCTCATCTTGCTCATATTTTATAATTGCCGTCATTGTCATGGATCTATTTATTGTGTATTAGTAAATTTATCTGAGAGATTGCTTTGTGAAATAAAGTAGTGAAAAAGAAGTTAAGGTCAAAAAACCACAATTTTAGAATAACATCTCTTAGAGTTTATACTGAAGTAATAGGAAATTATCTAAAGCATTTAAGTGAAGTACTATTAATACATACATATATATATATATTATAGAAATTTTGAAGAGATGGATGTGAGGTAGGATATACAGGTGATAGAGATCCAATCAGACTAGTTACAAGCTAATACTATTATAGTATTATAAAAGGTAAAGTCCTAACAGTGTATGTATTCTGAGTTCCATCTTTACTGCTTCGTACTAAATATTAGGAAACAACTATCTCCGCTCTTAATGATTTCTGATTCCAGGTAATAATCATAATTATCTTCCTAATTTGGTTAAACCTACAACATTCATAATGTATGCAGTCTTTGTCTTTCAAATCCTATGTCTGGAACATGTTAAGACCATAAGCTTGACTTATATTTTGGAGGTATCAACTCCATAGCAGTAAAATATAAATGTAAAAGAAGCTCTCTTTGTGTCTTTTTTTCGGTCAATGCCATGCTGTTTTGATTATTGTCAGTTTAATGTAAGTAGTATTTTGCAAACTTCATAGTTTTACCTTAATAATCTAATCCAAAGACTTATTTCAAAGATCCTCATTCTTCCTCACCTCTATGTCACTTGTGTTTTTGAAAGTTTTCCTCAGAAATATTTTTATTTTTTGAAATCTCTTCCCTAGCTGAAAATTTTCATAGTTCTTAAAAATTTTCATGCTTCTTAAAACAGAGCTTCTCTAAAGTTATTGGATTTCCTAAAAATATAGGGCCCAAGGTCCATTCCAGATATACTAAATTATAACATTCAAGTAGGGTTTTGAAAGGGTATCTGTTGCAATTTCCATAAAAAATTTTAAAATATTGTTGGGATGGAGAATGTCTATCTAATATGTCTATCTAATATGTCTATCTAATATGTCTATCTAATATGTCTAACATTTGATGACCCTCTAGAAAAAGTCCTCAGGTCTTTTTGTAAATATCTACTCTTTATGCCTCTCCCTTTGAAGAACAAACTAATTCTGTCTCAATTTTAAATACCTGATACTAATCTGGAAAATCTCCAGCTTTGTCTTTGTCTCTACAGTGCTGAATATGACACAATGAAATAGTGAAGGAGAATAAAAACAAAGTAAGAGAGTAAGAACACAATAAACAGCAGAAAAGCTGAAAAAAGAGAGTAGGTCATATGAATGAATTCTTGCTATGATGGATCATATCTAAAGACAATAACACAGTACGTTGTTAAATTTATAACTCAGGCAAAGGTGCAAAGGTGATCATTGAGTGTTTTTTTAGATAAATATCTCAATTCAAGATATGGGAAGAAATCTTATGTGTAAAAATTATTTAGTTAATAGTTAAGGTAGACTAGTTACCTGTTTATGTCAATATTTTTTGATATATTAATGTATTCAGGTTTTCACATAATTAGGTAACTACTTTGAGAAGTTTATTATCCAAATATATAAACTATATATTTTTATTTGTCTTAAATTAACTATTTAAAATTTCAAAAAAGGTAGTTTTTAGCTTTGTTAATATTAGAATTCAGACAAATTTTTTTTCTTTTTTTCTTTTTTTGCTCTCTGAGAAGCTTAGAGAAAATTAATCACTATCTCTGCAGTGTGACTTCTGTACTTGGTCAAATTTTAATGATTAGTTCAAATTCTCTTTAAAAAAATTAATGTTCATGTACACCACTAAACTCAGAACAAGAAATATGGCTTGTTTTTCTTTACCTTAGTAGTATCTAAATGATATCCATAAATTAACTAATTAATAAATTCTTAGCAATCTCAGGACATAATTAATAATGATAATAATATTTACATTTTACTAATGAGAAAATTGATCCCTAGAGAAGTTATATTTCTCAAGATCAGGGTTAGAAAGCAGTAGAGCCCTCAGGACAGCTGGTTACAGAAGCAATAAACTTAAAGAATTTCCTCTCTGGTAAATATTCACTACAGGATAAATTGGATCAGTTCATAACCTTCATATTTTATGGTATTTGCTGATCTGTTCATTTGTTAAATGAATAAATTGATACTCAGATAAGTAAAGTAAGAAAACTGAGAGTGCATATTATATCTCATCAGAATCTTTTGTCCTTGTTTCAAATTGGAAATAATAATAATAATAATAAAAAGGAGAATGGTGATTAGCAAATCTAAAATCCCAAAGGACAATTTAAAACAAAGGTCAACTGTGTTATTTCAAGATCTTCAAAGTTATTGTTTAAGAAAATTAATAAATGTGAAAATATTTGTCACATTTTCAACAATACATTTAAAAGCAGAAAATATTTAAAACATTTTAATCTATAGATCTGAAAATTTAGTAATATGATTACAAAATATTTACTAGTATCTATGACATTGGTACCACATGCCATTTATATAAAGAAAATTGGAGAGATCTAAAGAATCACTTTCTTTTAATATTTGAGTTTTAATTGGTGTTTTGAGTTCATGTTATAGAAACAATTAAATAACAAAATATTTTACAGATATGTAGAGTATCTCTAAGTTTTCAAGGAATATTGTTCATAGAGTGAAATAATCATAATGGTTTTGGAAATACTTAACATTGGCTAATGATGATGATGATGATGATGATGATGTGAAAGGACAAGAAGTGGTGTAATGGACAGAATATCCCAAGAGAAGTAAGCAGTAAAAGCAAAGTATTGAAGTATCCAAATAGCCCTTACTCATTCATTTATTCATCTATTCTATCGACTTATAATTATGTCTATTGTGTGCTAAGCATTCTTCTAGACACTGAGAATTCAATAATGGGGAAAAGAAATCCTTGCTTTCATGGAAATTATATCTCAGTAGTAACATACAGACAATAAGTAAGTAAAGACAGTGGCATGTACTATGTAGTTATTAAAGTTGGGTGACGTGATAATGCATAACTAAATGGATTCTATAGACTCAGTGGTATATGAATATTTCACTGAAGTAATCTTTGAAGAGAGAGGGTAGAATAACAGAAGATAGTGAACAATATTAACATAATGAGAAACATCCCAGGGTGAGGATTCAAAATATGCATAGGTTTAAGTAATTAAAGATAAAAAAAAAAGGGCAGTTATAAAGTGTAATAATCTGGGGAATGGTACAAGATAGAGACAGATGGAAGAGGCAGAAGGTATATTTTATAAGCAAGAAGGAAGATATTATGTTATTTTATTAAAATCAGTTCAATTTCTGATAAAAAATGGATTTGGGTTTGGTAAAACTAGACAGATGTCAATTAGGTAAAAGATTATTGCAAAGGTCTATGTGAGAGAAGATAATGATCTGAAGTCGTGTGGTTGACCTAAAAATGAAAAGAAGTTCATCGGTTAGTATAGATTTTGGAGTTACACATAACAGAATTTGCCAGTAGATTTGATATGGTGAGTGAATTAAAGAGAAATCAGTGTTCACTTAGAGATTTTCTTTTGTTTGAACAAGTGGGTAATTTACTGACATGGAAGCCTGGGGAAGGAGAAACATTGAGTAGAGTGAGAAAATGCAGAATTCTGCATTAACTTTAAAATATCCATTAAAGGGAGGAGATAGATATATGATAGATGATAGATAAAAAGATCTAGATAGATAAATAGGTAGATAAATTAAAATAGATTTACCTGTCTCGATTTCAAAGACGAGGTTAAGTTGGAAGTATATGTTTGAGAATCATTAGGATAGCAAAGGTAATTAAGGATAAAAAACTAGATTTAGTCACTCAAATATATTATATATACAGAAAAGTAAAGCAAGCCAATACTTAATAGATGAACAGAGGCAGAGAAACTAGGAAATAAGATTGAAGGCAACGTATTTAGGGTGATATTTTGGGTTGAATTACTGGATGAACAAAATATTATGTCTTTTGAAATATCTTTTATTATGATTGATTGCTTGGTTGATTGAGTGATAATTGGTAAAGACTTGGATCTATTAATTTTGAGTTATTTTATTTTATTTGTTTTCATGACATATGTCTATCCAAATATTAAATGTAAATATTATGTCTAGGGCCCTTGGCAATGTTTTTCTTTTTTTTAATTGTAGAGTATCTCTCTTAGAATACAGAACTTTTTTAATATGGTGTTTCTCACCTGTGAGTGAATTAATCAGCATCTGCTTCTTTGAATTCTTTTGAAACTTTTGTATAAACAGTATTAAAAAAATTGTGTTTTGTGGACATTTTCAGTTAGAAATTTATTTGCTTGAAAAATTTATGTGGTTATTTTACCATAGTAAATATGGGGCTAAATCATCCGCATCTAGGGAAAAAACAACAATTTAGTTAGATGGTGGAACCAAAGAATGTGGCTAAGTACCAACTGCTTCAGTGGAATATGATAGTACCAATGGAAGATGGACATCCTGAGTCTCTTAAATAACTTTATTTCCCAACAATTGCAGATTTATTATTTGGGTATTTCAGGGCTTTAGAAGTTTAGGGATGGAATACTTGATGTACAAGTAGATTGTTCTCTTTGAGTCTAATTTGCCCCATTTTATTTTTAATAATGCCTCTTTCAATTGATGAGAAATATGACTTATTTTATAAGAGGACATTACTCAGGATCAATTTATAGATGTTTCAGACTGGAAGTTACACTTTGAGTGTTTGAAAACAAAATGACAGAAGTATAAGTATAAAATAAAAGCATTGTGAAGTGCTAAACAATAATATGTGCACAATATTAATAGAGAAGTTATAACTTACTAGAGCTTAATATTATAAAGCCTTAAACAAGTTAATAAAATATCGTTGTTTATTTTATACACACATACACATTCTGCCTATTTTCAGAAAAAAAATAATGTAGTTTATGTATTTAAATCTAGAAATATAAACAGATCTAAAACAACAAATTTTAAGAAGTAAATACTTATACAAGGGTACCTAGGCTGAAGGAAAGCTTTAAATTTAAAAGCAAAATTTGGTTCAACACTTCTTGGAAGCCAAGTCTAAAATATAGAATGCACTATGGAGACTAAATTATAAATCAAAGATAGCATTGTAATTTACAAATGGAAATGCATTTTTTCTTAACTCTGAAATATAGGAAGAATATATTGAAAGCGTCTTTGTAAAAATAATAGAACATTTTCAAATAGGTGGTAAATACAATGGCTTTTTCTTCAAAACAGCAAAGAAGCTATTCATATGTTCAATGCCTTTGTCCACCTGGGGTAAAATCAAGGGCATGGTGTTAAATAATGATTCTATTACAGCATTTCTGTTGGGATTTATATTCTGTACAATATTTCTTTATCAATGCAATAGGTTAGGCATTTAATTTACCAATATTAGACACTTTGGGAAATTAAAGGGAATACTATTAATACTTTTTCTCAAATAATGAAATTAAACTGGGACTACCATTCAAGTCAGGATCTAATGTCACCCTAATTATCAAAAGATTAGTGCGAATAAAATAGTATTATTAGCATCAGACCTAGCTTAAACATCATTGGCTTAAACAAA
>NW_011888896.1:1758351-1760834 GCF_000151845.1 Pteropus vampyrus
TGGAAGCCAAGTCTAAAATATAGAATGCACTATGGAGACTAAATTATAAATCAAAGATAGCATTGTAATTTACAAATGGAAATGCATTTTTTCTTAACTCTGAAATATAGGAAGAATATATTGAAAGCGTCTTTGTAAAAATAATAGAACATTTTCAAATAGGTGGTAAATACAATGGCTTTTTCTTCAAAACAGCAAAGAAGCTATTCATATGTTCAATGCCTTTGTCCACCTGGGGTAAAATCAAGGGCATGGTGTTAAATAATGATTCTATTACAGCATTTCTGTTGGGATTTATATTCTGTACAATATTTCTTTATCAATGCAATAGGTTAGGCATTTAATTTACCAATATTAGACACTTTGGGAAATTAAAGGGAATACTATTAATACTTTTTCTCAAATAATGAAATTAAACTGGGACTACCATTCAAGTCAGGATCTAATGTCACCCTAATTATCAAAAGATTAGTGCGAATAAAATAGTATTATTAGCATCAGACCTAGCTTAAACATCATTGGCTTAAACAAACAAAAAAAAAATCACAGATTTTTAGAGATACTAAATTCTTGCAGTTAAACTAATCTTAGTCCTACTACATATTTATGATCAACTTCATCTGTAGAGAGCATAAAAGAATTACCACAAATAGCTACTTCATTTTTCAAAGGAGGGCTAGAATCTTTATCCATTAATAGTTAACCAAGTAATTTTTACAACATAGTAAAACCATTCTTATCTTTACCAAATATCTATTTTTGTAGGTTGGTGAACTCACAAGTCTTTACAATCCTACCTATATAGCCTGAAATAAGTTGTAATTGTGCTTTATTAACTTCCTCTTTGTTAATCAGTCCATCCTATATCTCTAAAATAAGAATATTTTATTTTTTAAATAACTTTTTCTAATATTAAAATACAAATTTACTTCTAATAACACTATGATCTATAATTCAGTGAAAGTTTCTAGTATTTTTAAAAATAAACTTTTTATTTAAAAAGGTTTAGATTTACAGTAAAATTGTGAAGATAGAACAGGGTGCCCAAATATCCCAAACCCAGTTTCCTATACCACTTTAGAGTACTATGGTTGATTTGCTATAGAGAACTCATACTGATGTTATTAACTAAAGTTAATACTTTATTCAGATTTCTTAAGTTTTTGCCCAGTGTCCCTTTTCTGTTCCACAATCCTATTTAGGATACCATGTTACATTTAGTTGTCATGTCTCTTTAGCCTCCTGCGGTCTGTGAGACCTTCTCAAACTTTTGTTATTTTTCATGACCTTGAAAATTTTGAGTAGCATAGGTCTAGTGTTTTGAAGGATGTCCTAAACTTGAGACTTGCCTGATATTTCTCTAATATTAGAGGTTATGGACTTTTGAAGAAAGACCACAGAGATAAAGTACCTTTTTAGGAAATTATATCGAGTATATGTTATCAATGTAACTTATCACTGTTGATGTTGACCTTCATCACATGGCTAAGGTAGTGTTTGACAGATTTCTCTACTGTTAAGTTACCCCCTTTCCTTACTGTACTTTGGGAGAAATTCATTATGTGCAACCAACACTTAGGTAGTAGAAAGTTATGTTCTACCTCCTTGTAGGTGGATTATCTACATAAAGTGTTTGAACATCTGCATAGGAGATGCTTATCTTCTCCTTAATTAGTTAATTAATTAATCAATTAAAATACCATTAATTAATTAATTTTTAAATCATTTATACTAACTTCACAACTCTGATACTACACTTATCAAAACCCTCTGATATTTTTATAAAAATGTCACAAAAGTAGACAAATTGAGATTTGAAATTTAAAAAAAGGAGTATAGAAATAGATTTAAATTGATAAGGTCAGTTGATTTCCAACACAGGAACCAAAGTATGTATACATGGGTATTTATTTTATACTTTGAACTATAATCCAATACTTTTTTTTTTTTTTTTTGCTCACTCAATACTTGTTTATTTTTTCTGCTTTGGTCTTTGGAAGATCTTTCAGTTGACTCTTATGTACCTTTGTTATACCCCATTATTGTGTCTATGTGTTGTATTTTTGATTTTGTGTGTATGTGTGTGTTTTAATAGGTCTTACTACCTGTCACTACAAAAGCTCTAGTCTCATCTTGTGTATTCTCTGTCCTAGTTGAGAATCAGCCATTTCTCCAAAGAATCTTTATTGTTTTTTGTTTTTATTTATAGAATGATATTAGAAACCAAGATCTGGGTACTATGTGTGCTCATTGCTACTGGAGTGTCATTGCTATCCATTGTCTTTTTATTTAATTTTATTTATTTTTTCTTCATGAACATCTAGCAAACTTATAAACAACTTGTACATTTTAACATACTTAACTTATTTATTATATTTTACTTAAGCAAAGAAGATGAAAATACCATTTGTTGAATAGTTTTCAAAATTATGCCTTCAAAGACTATATCATTTGAATATATTCTAATTTCATTTCTCAATTTA
>NW_011888896.1:1761764-1772212 GCF_000151845.1 Pteropus vampyrus
GGTGCTTCTAAAAATATATCTCCAGTAAATATTTTTGTCAAAATATGATTTCCTCATGAATATTGAGTATAATTCCTACTTGATCATATAAGAAAGAACACAAAGCTATTATTTACATGGCTTGGTGATTCTCAAATTAAATATATACCAGTATAACATGGGAGGACTGCTAAAATGAGCCTCATTTGGCCTACTGCAAAAATGTTTTCTGAGAGTATAAGAGATTATAGTATTTTTCACAACTGTTTTCTCTCTTCCTTGTAAAGATATGTATAGTCTCACCCATTGCTATATGATTTGTAGTACATTCCTATTGGTATCTTGGACAATAGAATGTAAGTCTGTGTAACACATGCTACATCCAAAGGTGCAATTTAAATAAAATTATGTAGGTCTGATCTATTTATTGATGTTGACCTGTGTCAGAAGAATAACATGTGCCAGGGAGTGGCTGTTCCTTCAGGCAATGTCCAAGAACAAGAAAACATGTAGAGCAAACTGCCAGCAATCCTGAGCTCTAAACAGATTGTTGTAAGTCACTGAAGTTCTGGGATTGTTATCAGAGCAAAACTGACAAATGTGGGGGAAAAAGCTGGAGAATTCATACTTTTAACAAGCTTCCAAAGTAAAGCTAATGCAGGTGGTACATGGAGCACATGCTGAGAAGCATCAACTTAGTGGCTGTTAGAAGTACCACTTATGTCACTAATATTTTGTTTGTTTGATTGTTTGTTGCTTTAGACCAAAGCCGTATTTGCAGTATCTAGCAGTCATTCATCTAGCACGGCTCTGCTGAATGGAGGAGAGATTGCCTGCTCACCGTTCCAGATCTTCAGTTTGTAAGGAGGGCATTTTTTTCAGACAATTTAAAGCACTCTGTAATTCTTAACTTTCTTAAAAACAATCCAATATAACTGCACCCCAGAAGTCTCGGTTCCATCCCTTTCCTGTCACTAATTCTTAATCCAAGGATGTAGTACTCTACTGCTTTCTCACTTCTCCTTCCAGTAATACTGCTGAGAAATTTATTTGATAGGGGATATAGACAAAAAAAGAAATACCAATGTGGAGAATAGGAAAATGAAGTTGTTCTTATTGCCTACTTGCTTCATAAAGCAGATCCAGTGTGGCGTATCAGGTAACTATCTTCTCTCACATTAGCAAATAATCCATACCTCTAATGCAGAGAAACACATTGGAGGTAGGTTCTAATTTACTGATTCCCTGCACTGTCCTGATATTCTATACCAGCATCTTTTAGTTATTAGAAATCCTATTAAGGTATGATGGATTCTTAACAAATTCTCTGAGTTGCCATTGTTACTATAAGTTTCCTTCTTTTTCTGTGTTTTCTATGGAAGTATGGGGAAAGCACTGGCTGGCTATCATCTTGACCTGAAAATTCAAAATGACCTTGTTTAGAATATTTTTAAAAGTCATAAGAGCTAAATAACAACTAACATCTGTGGGAAAAGAGATGAATAATCTTAAACTGAGAATATGAAGTAAACAAGCAGTGGGTTGCAAACAGTACTGTTATAATGTCGGTCATGTGAAGCCCGGCAGGATATCCTAGGCCCGGCAGGAAGCTGCAGTCAAGATTACTATGTGCATTACAAGTAGAAACAAGTCTATTGTGACTAAGAAACTTGTATTAAAAGATTCAAAGTCAGTTTTTTTTTTTAAAGCACAAGGAAGTCATTGTATTTATGATCCTTATCAAAGGCAACTAGAAAAAAGTTTTGACATAAATAATTATTTTAAAACTCAAGGAGTATAAATGTCCAAAATGCAGGCTGTCTAGAATATAAAGACTGTCTTATAATATAAATTCTTATTACTATCGTCCTAGCAACTTTCATTTCAGGAGGAAAAAGATAATTCTGATATAAATTCCTCACTATGCCTCTGGCCAACAGATGCAGTAAATTTGCCCACTCATCTCTTGCATATAGAAAAATTGAGGCATTTAAATTAAGTGGAATAGACATATTATTAGCATTTTTGTTATCCTAATTTTAGGGGTAAAGTTGTATGGCATTTGATAGGTTTTCTTAGCACATACATTTTGAGCTTTCTAAATTGCAGACTGTAATATTCTTTTCTTGAAAAAATTTATTCCCCCTTCTTCTAGAGAATATCAAAGATGTATCTTTTTGTTAGATATACCTCCAGGTTCAAATTCAGAAATGTTTGTCTCTGACTAATCTTAGCCAAAAAAGCAAAAATTTCACATACAATCTAATGTGACATTTCTAGGGGGATACTTAACTCAGGCAACAGTGTGTATCTGAGATTTTTTTAAAGTGAAATCATACAGATTTGATTCACATTTAAAATTGTAATTCTTATTGTCTATTCCAAATAAAAGATATTTGGGGTAAATAACTCAGTTAGAAAGTGTTCCACCACATTTTTTACTCTATTGGATTCAATTTCAGCCTATACAAAAAAGAGTGAAGACAGAGTTTGTTCCCCTTAAGGCGCTTTGCAGGAAAACTTGTTGCATCATTTAGAGCTCAATTGTAAAAAGATTGCAAGTCTTGATTTTCCTAGTGAGTAAAACATACAGTTGAGTAGCAGCTTATGACACATTTTATGCCTTATGAACTATGTTGAACCATCTTGAGCTGTGTATACTTCACATTTATGTTTTTCAGAACATTTAAATGATTCTAATGAACCCTTGAATATATTTAGTGGCTCATTAAGTGATATTAAATGAGATAGTTTTTTAAAAGATAAGAGTTATTAAGCATAACATAATAATAGTCTCTTCACACAAATTGCTAAACTCATAAAAACGCATGGATATAATTTTATTATTTCTAAATTTAAAAACGAATTAAATTGCCTACATGAATGTCATGTGCACAGTTCTTAAGAGCAGTGCCCTGCCACAAGCATTGATATAAAAATATGGATAAAAAATAACTAGGCTATACTTACAAAAGAAAAACCATAATAAATCAATACAGAATCACAGATTTAGGGATCATTGACTGGTTAATACAATTCTGTTTGAACATTGGGGAACATAAAATTTTAGTTGACATTTCAGAAGTCCTGAATATCTTGAGTTATTAAGAGTAAATTTATGACATGAGCAAAACATCACCTATTTCTCGGTAAGAGCTAATTTTCAGCAACCCAGAAACTCTGGCCAGCCAATGCAAGGAAACATTTTTTTATTTTTCTGCATCAAGTATACTTATCTCATGAGAGAAATGGTGGAGGGCCTGCACAACTAACTGATGGGATTTCATCTTAGAATTCTGGCTCTTGACAAAAGAAGCTATATTATGCATGAATCATATTATGGAGAAAGTTAAAAGACATGCCAACATGTACATTATCTTAGAACAATGATAAAGGGTCAATTAGAAGTGCTAGGTTTATTACACTGTCCGATGATTGGGGTAAACAAACAACTGCAAGTCCAATTTTGAAAAACTGAGGTAACCAAATGGAATTGTATAGTATAAAGCTATGGCTACTAAGAAGGGGAGTGAATTGGGGAAGAATAATCTATTTAGTAAACAAATTTCTAATAATTTTATCATAAATAAAATCAAAAGTGTTAGAGATATTATATACCTAATAACACAATTAGACTAGAAAATTTAAATAAAATAATATTATAATTATAATGCAAACATATTATTTTGATTTCTGTGACACTTGGACCAAACATGACTGCAGTGCCCTAAAGAGGTAATTGGAATAAGACAAATAAATAAAAATATAACAGGTATACAGATTAGGAAGAAAAAAAAAAAACTGTCTTTGCAAATAATATGATCGTCTATAGAAAATACACAAAAAAATTAACATCAACAAAAAACTGTGACTACTAAAGCTTCCAGTTAAAATGGCAGAGTTGGTAAACAGTATGTTTGCCTCCTCTCACTACCACATTAAAATTACAACTAAACTACAGAACAGCCATCATTGGGAGTCACCTGAAGTCTAGCTGAACAGAAATCTTACAAATGGTGACACACAGAAAAACCCACCTTGAGACTGGTAGGAGGGATGAAGATGTGGAATGAGCTTGTCCCACACCTGCTTGTGATGGATGATAATCTGGAGGGATATCTCCAATTCAGAGAGAGGTACCCCTAAGGGAGTAGAGAGTCCTGGGACCACAACAAGATTCCCAGCATAGGGTTCCAAAGCCAGGAAGAGAAGTCCTGACAACTTCTGGCTGTGATAACCAGTGAAGACTGTGACTGAGCGAGATGGAGGGCAGCTGGAATCACAGACTTTTCTCTTAAGGGGTCCACATGTGGACTAACTTGTTGATAGACTCACTTGCTCTAAGCTCCAGTGCTGGGGCAGCAGCTTGCAAGGTGCCAAGGACATACGAGGAAGAACAGAATTGTCTGGCTTCAGGAGAGGGCTGGCGGCATGGCTTTCTCCCAGACAAAAGTGCTGGAAGAAGCCATTGTTTCTCTGTTGAGCTCTGCCCCACCCCAGCGTACCGAGGCAGGCGACAGCCATATCTGAGTCTCTATCAACCTGACTAACACCCTTCACCCTGCCCTGTGATACCCTGAGACCTTACCCCTTCCAACTTGCAAGCTAACCCAAGCCACTTCCACTAGCTTATCCATAAAGCCTGTCTTGGCTGTGCTGTGGAATTTCCTAAGACCATTCAAATGTCCATAAAGCCTAAACAAGCAACATCTGGCCTCGCTGTGCCCTGTACATATGCTGAGCAGCCACAAGCCCAGCACTACTGCCAGCTGGCCTCCATTCACTTGGGCTTTTGAGGAACATCCAAGCCCAATGTGGGCAGTGGGCATCTGCAGATTGCTTGATGACTCTTGGCAGGTGGCCCTGGGTAGGGCATCGGCTACAGCTGAATGTGTCCTGCAGCTAGTCCCCTACCAGGAGGCCCTGAGGCCAACATGCCTGGTGGCCAGCTTCAAGTGGAGCCAGAGCACAGTCTAGAACTATATCCAAGGATGACGCACCCAAAGGGCAGACTAGAGAGACACCAGAGCCCTGCAAAAGTGAATCTTGCTTTGTAGGGCCAACCTCTCACTGGCCAGTCTTCATGACCAATCTGTCCCAGAGTCAATCTCTCCCACCAAAGGCTCAACTATAACAGGAGAGCACACAGAATCCATACAAGGGACACACCTGGAGCATCTGGTTCACGTGACAAGGAAAGACTGTGCCACTGAGCCCCAGACTACACTTACTACATAAGGCCACCCTATTAAGACTAGGAGACATAGCAGCCCTACCTAATACATGGAAACAAACACAGGGAGGTAGCCAAAATGGAGAGATGAAGAAACATGTCCCACATAAATGAACAGAACAAAGTTCCAGAAAAAGAACTAAACAAAATGGAGACAAGTGGTTGGTCTACCAGATGCAGAGTTCAAAATGCTGGTTATATGGATGCTCAGTGAACTTAGGGAAAGAGTAGATAAACTAACAAAGCGATAACAAACATAAAAGAGGAGATAGAAAACAAAAAAGAATCAGTCAGAAACAAAGAATACAATTACTTAAATTAAAAAATACATTAGAAGGAATTAACAAATTAAATGAAGAAGAGGATCAAATCAGCTATTTGGAAAATCAAATAGTGGAAAACATCCAATCACAACAGCAACAAGAAAAAAGAATCCAAAAGAAATGATCATAGTTTAAGGGACCTCTGGGACAACATCAAGTGTACCAAAATTTGTGTCATAAAAGTACCAGAAGAAGAGAGCAAGCAAGAAATTGAAAACTTATTTGAAAAAATAATGATGGAAAACTTTCCTAATTTTGCAAGGAAGTAGACATACAAGCCTAGAAAACACAGAGAGTCTCAAATGAGATGAACCCAAAGAGGCCCACACCAAAACACATCATCATTAAATGCCAAAGATTAAAAATAAAGAGAGAATCTTAAAAGCAGCAAGAGAAAAGTTATCAGTTACTTACAAGGGAGCTACCATAAAACTGTCAGCTGATTTATCAACGGAAACTTTGTAGGCCAGAAAGAATTGGCACAAAATATTCATAATGATGAAAAGCAAAGATCAAAAACCAAGATTACTCTATCCAGGGAAGCTTCATTTAGAATTGAAGGACAGATGAAGAGCTTTCCAAACAAGAATAAGCTAGAGTTCATAAACATCAAAGCAGCATTATAAAAAATGTTAGAAGAATTTAAGAAGAAGAAAAAAATCCAAAAATGAATAATAAAATGGCAATAACTACATATCTATCAATGATTACTTACAACGTAAATGGATTAAATACTCTAACCAAAAGATGGGGTGGCTGAATGTATAAGAAAACAAGACCCCTATATATGTTGCCTACAAGATACTCACTTCAGATTGAAAAATACACATAGACTGAAAGTAAAGGAATGAAAAAAGACATTTTATGAAAATGAAAACAAACAAAAAAAAAGCTAAGAAGCCATACTTATACCAGGCAAACTAGACTATGATACAAAAGCTATAACAAGAGACAAAAAAGGACCCAATAATCCCATTTCTGGGTATTTGAACAAATCCAAAACATTACTTCAAAGGGACATGTAAATTCATATGTTCATTGCAGCATTATTTACAATAGCCAAGATATGAAGGTAACCTGGGTGTCCATCAATAGATGAATGGATAAGGAAGAGATGATACATATATATACATACAATGGAATATTTCTCAGCCATAAAAATAATAAAATCTTGCCACCTGAAACAACATTGATGGACCTAGATGGTATTGTGCTGAATGAAGTAAGTCAAACAAAGAAAGACAAAAAAAAAGTGAAAAGTAATTTAACTTACTTGTAGAATCTAAAAAAACAAAATAAACAAAGCAGAAACAACCTCATAGATACTGAGAACATTTTTATGGTTGCCAGATTGGAGGAGGGGTTAGAGGGTGGTTGGAAAAGGAAAAGTCATCAAGAAGTACAAATTGGTGGTTACGAAGTAGTCATGGGGACGTACAGTGTAGCATGGGAATATATAACTACGTATGGTGTCAAATGGGTACTAGATTTATTGGGGTAATTGCTTCATAAGATATATAAATGTCTAATCACTATGTTGTACACTTGAATCTAATATAATATTCTAAGCCAACTGTAATTGAAAAAAATTTTTAAATGTATTAAAAACGTAAAAGAACAAAACATTAAAAAACCTAGATTATTAAGTGTTTAAAGTTGTAGAATATAAAGTTAATATACCAAAGTCAAATGCTTTCCTATATATCAGCAATTAATAAGCAAAATTTGATATTAAAAACACAATATCATTTACATTGGCACCCCCAAAATAAAATACTTTGGTATAAATCTAACTAAACATTGACAAGATCTATATGAGAAAAACTATAAAATTCTGATGAAAGATATCACAAAAGGACTAAATCAATATAGAGATATTTTATGCTCTTAATAACAATAACAAATATTGTCAAGATGTTGGTTCTTCCCAACATGAACTGTAGATTCAAAGAATATCAATCAAAAACCTGTTTTTTTGTGGGTATTGACAAACTTTTCCTGAAGTTTACATAGAGAATCAAAAGACCCATATTTGCCAACTCAATATTGAAGGAGGACAAAGTTGAAAGTCTATTATTCAACTTCATTAACAAAAATAAAGTACCTAGCTTTATTCACTAAGCATGATTATTTTCAAGGTTTATCCTTGTTATAGCATATATCTGTATTTTATTGCTTTTTATTGCTGAATAATTATTACATTTTAAAGATATATCACATTTTGTTCATTTGTTAGTTGATGGATATTGTGTATTTTTCACTTTTGTGAGGACATGATTTCAATTCTCTTTTGTATATACTTGTGTGGAATATTTTGAAAAACTGTCAAATTATTTTTGAAGGCCTATTGACGACTCTATATTTCCATCAATAGTATATGAAAATTCAAAATTTTCCACATCCTTGCCAGCAGTTGCTATTATACATTTTTTAAGGTCATCCTAATCAACGTGAATTGGTATCACATTGTGTTTGACTTGTATTTCCCTAATGAATAATGATGTTGAGGAGTTTTATTTTTTCATGTGCTTATTGGTTATTTGCATATCTTCTTTGGAAAAAAATGTGTGTTCAATACTTTATTCATTTTTTAAGTCAGTAAAAATGAGTCATAAGAGTTCTTTATATATTCTGCATACTAAGCTATATTAGATATATTATTTATAAATATTTCCTCCTATTTTGTAGCCTATCATTTTTTGATAGTATCATTTAAAGCATAGAAGATTTTAATTTTGAAGTCAAAATTATCTATTTCTATTTTTGTCACTTAAGTTTTTGGTGTCATATCTAACAAAATACTGCCTAATCCAAGGCCATGGGGGCTTATTATTATGTTTTTTCTTTAAAAAGTTTAATAGTTTTAACTCACTAATCCTGATCTATCTTTAATTAAATTTTGTATATGATATGAGCTAGGGGTCCAGTTCAATTTTTGAGTACGTGGACATCAACTTCTCCCGGCAACATTTGTTGTCCAATTGGTTGCCTTTGCACATTTGTTAACAATCAATTACCTATAAAAATATCAATTTATTTTTAGATTCATGTTATCTTCCATTGCTTTATTTATCTGACCCTACGCCAGTACCATAGTCTTGATTACTACAGCTTTGTAACCACTTTCGTAATTGGCTAGTGCGGCTTTCAACTTTGGTCTTTTCTTCTGTTCCAGGATCGCTTTGATATATCCGAGTCCCTTACTTCTTTATATGAATTTTAAAATCATCTCGTTAATATTTTCAAAATACACACTTGAGATTTTGATAGATGTTGCATTGAATCTGTAGCTCATTTTAGAAGGTATTGCTATCTCAACATATCTCAACAATATGGTTTTCCAATCCATAAACATGTGATATATTCCATTAATTTAGGTCTTCTGTAATTTCTTTCAATGATGTTGTGTAGTTTCCTTTGTGCAAGTCTTGCTCTTTTTGTCAAAATTTCCTTAAATTTTTACTTTTTATACTATTATAAGTGGAATTATTGTATTAATTGAATTTTCAAATTGTTCATTGCTTGTGCATAGAACTATAATTGATTTTTGTATATTGGTCTTGTATCCTGTAAACTTGTTGAACTTTTTCATTACTATATTGCTTTTGTAGGGGAAGATTTCTTAGGATTTTCTATATACTGGATTATGCTATCTGGAAACAGAAGAAATTTTGTTTCTTCCTTTCCAATTTGGATGCCCTTTTTTTTCTTTTTCTTTCTTAATTTGTCCTATTCAGTACAATGCTGAATAAAAGTGATGAGAGTGAACATTTTTCTTGATTTTACAAGGAACACATTTAATCTTTTAACATTAAACATGGTGTTAACTGTGTATTTTTATAGACACCCTTTATCATGTTGAGGAAGTTCCTTTCCATTTTTAATTTTTTGAATGGCATGGTCATATGTTTTTGTCCTTTATTATATTAATATTATGCATTATATTTCATGATTTTTTAATGTTAAGTGACTTCGCATTCCTGGGATAAATTCCATTAGGTCAAGGTATACAACCATTTTCATACATTGGTGGCTTTCATTTATTAGTATTTTGTTGAAGACTTTTGCATCTATACCCATAAGGAATATTGATCTGTAGTTATACTTTTATAGTGATGTTTTTGTCTAGATTTGGTAACAGGGAAACATTGGCCTTATGTAATGAGAGATAATATTGGAAGTATTAAAATATAGGAATTGTTATACTCCTCTATTACTTCCTCTTCTATTTTTGGAAAAGTTTGTGAAGGATTATGTATGTGCATGTGTGTGCATTTATGTATATGTGTTACTAAATTTAATTGTATTTTCTAAATTAGCAGAGCATAGTTTTTGAATCTATAAACTATCAGTTTGTTGACATTAGGCAAATTAGTTAACGTCTGTAAGCCTCAAGTTTTTCATCTATAAAGAGGAGAAAATAAATGAGGAGTTCTGTAATGTCTAAATTAGATAAAAAAATTGTACTATAATATATGCACATACAGTAGTGCTAAACTAATTTTAGCTATTATTATATTGAAAATGCTATACAAAACTTTAAAAAGTATAATGAGAAATAGTACCCATATGTTTGTTATCTAGTTATAATACTGGTAAAAATTTCCTGTATTTATTATACCATTTAGAAATTATACATTTTATAAATTATATATTTTTGTATGCCTCATTGAGCTTTCACAAATTTTTATGACATTTATAAATTATGGAAAAAAGCTTTTAGAGAGGATAGTCTTTGTTTAATTAATTTGAGCACATGGAGAAACTAGAATTGATAGTAGAGTGAGTATGAAGTTAATAATTCTTTATGAAATTACTTAATGATATATTTAGAAACATTTACTTTAGATCAAGAATTTAAACATTTATTTGTTTTATTAAATCATAATTCTGAATATCATTTTAGAACTAAT
>NW_011888896.1:1773237-1774748 GCF_000151845.1 Pteropus vampyrus
GAAGATCAGTTCTTCGGGTCTTCTATAAAGGAACTAATTTCCAGATGTCTTTCTGGCAGCACTCTGAAACTCATGCCACCACATAAACACATTTTAAAGAGCCATTAGATTGCACGAGGAAATTAAAGAAATAATGTGGTCTAATCACTTGTTTTTTATCTGAGAAAGAATGTTTTACCTTTATTTTATAGATAAAGAATTTGAGACCCAAAGATATTAAATAATATGTCCAAGGTAAAATTTTTAAATTAATGGCAGAGGTGAAAATAAATACTCACTATATTGCATTGTTTTTAATACCATCTACTTTAATATTTTATTAAGCATCACATAATGATCAGGGCCAAATATCTCTTTAATAAGAATGGATCCTGCATTAAATCAAAGCATACTATGACTATATGTAATATAGGAGCAAGAAATTGAAGAGCTATCAATTTTATTTGGCAGAGTCAGTCCCAGGATGGAAACATAGCATAGTTTTCAGCATTATGTCTCCTGCTTATGAAGTCATGTAGCAGTAGTAGAAATGTAATGGCAGTAAATGAAGCATGATTGTATCCATAGACCTTTCCCAAGGCTCAATAGCTCAGTGTGACAGCTAGTGTGATGGCTATGGACCAACCAAAGAAAGAACTATTGTGATGGTTACAGGCCGACATTGAAAGAAAATCTGTTCTGGCAGCAAGCAAATCAATAAATTGACAGCTACCAGGAAAAGAGAATAACTCTACCTGAACCTAAGCAATGTAGTCTGAATGCCACAAACTGGATCAAATAGCTATCAGGTACTTTGTCAATGAGGAAAGAAATTCACTTCCCTTAATATCTTTATCAGGTTTTACCCACAATCTACCCTTCTGTTACTCTTGTTCTTTTACTCGAATATTCTTAGTGACAATTGTCAAGGCATAAACCATTTCATTTATTTGATAAATATATAATAACATAGATGCATATAAAACAGACTAGGTTGTATGGAGTAGCCATATTAGTTTGAGGATTTTCTAAATATTATTTTCTGAAAAGCATTTTTTTGCAGAAGAACCAAGCCAAACAAGCAAATGAAACATAACCTGCAAGTTTTGAGTTTCCATTACTTAATTAGTATTCTACTGTGATTTATTTTGTTGTATTTTCTTATTTCAATGCAAGTTATAATTCACTGCCTACTTTTATTTACATAGAATATTCTTTCAAATGAATATTACTATGCATTCTCACTCTAGAAAATTGAAGGGAGCAAAACATAAACAATCTAAAAAGTCTCTCATAATTCCATTATTCAATGAAGAAAACTGTGTGCATCCTTCCATTTATTTTTAATCTCTCTCACAGACACACATATACACAATTATATTATAGTCACACTCTCTATGCTCTTCATTTTATTTAGTAATATAAATCATTTTTGAGGTTAATGATTTTTGAATGACATAAATATTAAAGTTGTAACAGTAAAGAAAAAAAAAGCATAGAGTCATTGACTCAGGCACACAGAATCTAGAGAC
>NW_011888896.1:1777911-1805206 GCF_000151845.1 Pteropus vampyrus
TTTATATATAATTTTATATAATATATTATATATATTGTATATATATATATATATCAGGAATAAAAGCTGAAGTGGAATGACTATCTTTATATTAGTTATAAATTGAGTGTAGTTTAAAGAGTAATTCCAACAATTACAGTGAATGGTTTAGATAATAAAAGAAAGAAGTCATTGGTGAGACATAACTATAAACATGTTGCCTGATAACAGAGCTTTAAAATACATGAAGCAGAAATGAAAAGAAATAAAGGGAGAAAGAGCCAATAATATAAATCTCTTTTAGAAATTGTTAGAATATCTAAATTTTAAAAAAAGTACATACGTAGATGATCTTAACTATGTTATTAACCACTTTGATCTCATTGATTATAGAACTTTCCATATACAATTTCAGAACGCAAACTCTTTTCACATATTCACATGGTAATCACTAAATACAGACAATATATTGAATCCCAAGACAAATTTCAATAAATTTAAAAAGATCATACAATGTTTTTTCTCTGAATGCAATAGAATCATATTAGAATTCAATAAGAAAATTGGGAAAACCACAAACATTTGGCAATTAAGCAATCCACATAGAAATTTACATGTCTAAGATTTAATTACAAAAAAAATAAAAAGTATTTTGAAATTTATGAAAATAAAAGCACAAGATGTACACATTTTTGAGTTGCTTCTAAAGCAATCTTCAGAGGAAATCTTAGAATTTTAAATGCTATTTTTTAAAAAATATCTACATCAGTGTCTATATCTATATCTAATATTAATGGATTAAAGCTACACCAGAAGAAGCCAGTAAAAAAAGAGCAAAGGAAATACAGCTAAGTAGAAGAAAGAAATAGTAAAGAGAAAAGCAGAAACCAATTAGTGGAAACAAGAAACTAGTAAAAAAAATTAACAAAACTTAAAGCTAGTACTTTGAAAACGTCATCAAAATTGATAAATTTTAGCTAGGCTGATCAAATAAGATAGAAAGAATACATAGTACTTATACCAGATTGAAAAAAGATTAGCATGCAGATATTAAAACTTTTATGCACAAAAATTAATCACTTAAAAATAGTCACATTTCTTGAAAAACACAGCTTATGAAATTGACATTGGAAAAATTAGAAATCTGAATAGCTCTGTACTATTAAAAATAAATTTGTTATCAAGATATGTTTCCAAAAGAAAAGTCTGTTCCCAAATAGTTTTACTAATGAATTTATGAAATATTCGAGGGAAGTATAATATCAGGTTTACATTTTTTTAGTAAATAAATGAGAAAGGAATGCTGCTCAATTTATTTTGAGTCCAGCTAACTCCTAATACTTATACCTAACCAAGACATTACAGAAAAAAAAACAAAAAAACAAATATAATCAAGTAAAAAGAAAAGATTACAGATCATAAATATTTGTGCAAAATATTAGCTAATCATACATAAAAAAGATGATATGACTGAGTAGGGTTTGTTTAATATTTGAAACTCAACCAATGTATTTCAATGCATTAATAGAATAAGAAGAAAAAAAACATATTATTATTTAAAAAGTTGTTAGGAAAGCATTTTATAATAACTCTCTGCAAACTAGAAATACTTAGGAACGTCTTTAAAGTGATAAAGAGCATTTAAATAAAATTGGTAACATAATAATTAAACACTGAACTGTTACCAATTATTGTGAGAAATAAGTCAAGAATACATGCATTCCTCCTCTCTTGTATTCATTATTGTATGAGAGATTTTAAGCAAGAAAAATGCAGTAAAAAAATAATAAAAGACATATATATTGGAAAGAAGTAAAACTGTCTCCTTTTATAGATATATAATGGTAACAGAAAATTCGAGGAAATATATAAAACAACTACTAAAATTTATAAATTAATTTTGGAAAATTGCTGTATATAATGGTAACATATGAACATAAATTATGTTTTTGTACAGTAGTGGCAAATGACTGGAAAATAAAATTACACAGGTAATACATTAATGACAATACTAAAAACTATATCATATGACTAAATCTAACAAAAGAAATTCAAGACCTCAACACTATAACCTGTATGAATTGCTGAGAGAATTTAAATATCTAAATAAATGAAGAGATACATGGAAGACTCAATTTTGTTACTATGAGAAGTCTTCCCAAGTGGATCAATTTCAGTGCAATCACAATTGTAATCCCAGCTGGAATTTTTCTAAAAATTGACAAGTTTTGGAGATTTTTCTTTGAAAAATTATACAGAAATGTAAAAAAAAAAAAACCCCTAGAATTATTTAAACTTTATTTTAGAGAACAAAGATGAAGAAATTTCTCTACCATATTTCAATATTTAATATAAAGCTATAATAATCAAGACAGCTTGGTATTATGAAAATAAATATGCATAAAGATAAGTTGAACAGAATGGAATCCATAGATATACGCACAAATATATGACCGATTGATTTTCAAAAAAGATGCCAAAGAAATTTAATAGGGAAATATTTTCAAAAATATAGTGCAGGGTTAACTAAATATTCATTTTTTTTTAAGTTAACATAAATCTTTAGTTTATACTGTGCACAAAAATTTACTCGAAGTGGATCATAAAACCAAAATATAAAATGTTAAACTATAAAACTTCTAGAAGAAATAGTTGGGTAAGGGGAAGTTTTGTGACCATGGTTCACAAAGACAAAAGGTCATAAAATGTACTTCAGAAATAAGAACTTTTGTTATTTAAAAGATATAATTAGGAAAATGAAAGGCAAGCCTTAGACTGGGAAATAGACTTATAGACAGAAAATATCAAGAATTCTTAAAACCCAATAATAAAGCAAGCAACACAGTAAAATGGATAAAAAAAAAAAATACTTCTCAAAAGATGAAAGAATGGTCGAGAAACACATAAAAATAACTAATGGAATTAGTTATAAGAGAAATACAGATTAAAAATCACAGTGAAATGAATGACTAAAATTTAAAAGATTGACATGAGAGAATGCTGGTAAGAATGGAAAAGAAGCTCTCAAGCATTGTTTCTAGGAGTGTCAACTAGTACAGCCATTTTAGAATTTCTTGATGAGTAATACATTAGCAACCAGTCATTCCACACCAAATATTTGCCAAAAATTATGTGTCCATAAAAATATCTGTACATAAATGTTCATAGCAGTTTTATTTATAAAACACAATTCAAAATGTTCGTCAGTGTATCCATAAACAAATTGTGGTATAGTTATGCAGTAACTATATATAGCTAGCTGACATTAAAATATGAATGAGAGTGATGTCAGTAAGACGGCCAAATAAAATGTTTCTCATTTGTATCCCCCTCTCAACAACAATAGTTTGGCATTCATTCACAGACAAAAGTGCATTTGTGGGAGCTGTAGGATTCAGGTAAGAGACTATAAAACCTCAGTGCACTACAAGAGAGGCATTTTGAGAAGACGGACTTGCATCTCGCAAGACAGACTTGCAGAGCATGGTTTGTGCTATAGTCCCTCCTGAAGACTTAGCTACAGCCCTGTTTGGGTTTGGTTCTGTTTAGCTCCATACACCAAGGGGTCCAGTAATCTTGTCACCCATGCATTAGTAATAGGCATGTAGACCTCAGTCTCAGCAGCGAACCCTGAAGTAGCCTGTGAACTGGCTTCAGCTTCCCTAGGCATCAGGGTAGAAACACACTGATCTAGAAAAATCATTCATAGATAAGACAGTCTTTAAGAATTGCAGGTGTCCAGAGGAGAATTTCCAGCACACTACTGTAGCAAAAACTTCGAGATTGGATGGTTTCGAATATGGTAGGAAGACGGTAAGCTTGACTTTACCTGTATCACACTTTCCCCAATATGGTACAGCTCAGTGTGGTACCAAGAGAGCCCTTGCAGCCTGTGATTTCTCCTGTGTATGTGTGTGGAGGGTGATGTGAGCAACTGTGAGTGTCTGTCTTCACCAGCTGTGCAGGATGCCTTGAGGCCCATTTCTCTCTTACTCATCCAGAGTACTAAATTGTGAACTATATGACTATAGCAGTAAGTACCTGGGAGAACAACAGACAAAGCTAAGAAAAGAATGTATCAAAGGGACTTGGATCCTACTAATATCCTCATGGACTTCATCTGGAAGCCTGCCGATTAACCACTGGGGGCATCTTGCCTGTGGACACCTCCAACTGGCTTATAGGCACCCTCAATGCTTGGCGCACTTCATCCACACACACCCCATCCCATGGCCAGCTCTTTTTGCATGCATGCAATGTGAATAAGGCAAGTTTGTGTGGATAGCTGGTGGATATGTGCAGAAAACTGGCATGAATCTGTGAAACTGGGAGAAATCACAAGCTTGAGCTTACAATACTACCTTAGGGAAAGCAGAAAGAAGGTTACCTGCACTTGGCCTGGCTTTGAAAATGGCATAATATTATATATAGAAAACCCTAAAGACTCCATTAAAAAAACTGTTATAACTAATCAACAAAATCAGTGAAGTTAGAAGTTGTAAAATCAACAATCCCATTTGCAATAGCATCCAAAAGCATAAAATACTTAAGAATAAGTTTAATTAAGTTGGTGAAATATCTGTATTTGAAAACTTTAAGAATTTGGTGAAAGAAATGGAAGAAGGCACAAATAAATGGAAAGATATGCCATGTCCATAGATCAGAAGAATATATTTATACTACAAAAAACCAACAATAGAGCCAATGAAAGTCCTATCAAATTCCAATGGCATTTTTCACAGAAATAGAAAAACAATTCTAAATATGGCATGGAACCACAAAGACTCAGGATTTCTAAAGTAACCCTGAGAAAGAACAGAGCTGGAGGTATGACAATCCCTGACTCCAAGATGTATTACAGACCTCTAGTAATCAAAACAGCATGGTATTGGCATAAAAACAGACACATAGGTAAATGGCACAGACTTGAGCCCAGAAATAAACCCTCACTATATGATCACCTAATATCTGACAAAGGAGTGAAAAATACTAAATGGGAAAAGAACACAATAAATGATGTTGGAAAAACTGGAAAATCACATGGAGAAGAATGAAAGTGGACTCCTATCGTACATCACTCAAAAATTAACTTAAAATGTATTAAAGATTTAAAAGTAAGACCTGAAACTATAAAATTCCTGGAAATAAACATAGGGGAAAATCTCCTGGATATTAGTCTTCCTATCAAGTTTTTAGATATGTCACCAAAAAAATAAGCAAAAAAGAAATAATGAACAAAAGGGACTACATTAAACTAAAAAGTTTCTGAACACAAAAAAAGTAACAATCAAGAAAATAAAAAAGCAACCTATAGGATGGGAGAAAATATTTGCATACCATATAACTGATAGGGTTAATATCAAAAATATTTAAGGACTTTATACAACTCAATAGTGAAAAAAAAAAAAAAACAAATAATCTCATTTAAAAGGGGCAGAAGAACTAAATGAACATTTTTCCTAAGAAGGTATCCAAATGGCCAACAGGGTACATGAAGAGATGTTCAACATCACTAATCATGAGGGAAATTCAAATCAAGACCACAATGAAATATTCTCACACATGTTAAAATAGCAATTATCAAAAAGACAAGAGATAACAAGTATTGGTAAAGATGTAGATAAAGGGACACCTTGTGTATTGTTGGTGGGACTGTAAATTATTACAATTATTATGGAAATTGGTATGGAGTTTTCTCAAAATATTAAAAATAAAAGTACCATATTTTCAGTAATTCTGTTTTGGGGTATGTATCTGAAAGAAGTAAAATAAGTATATTGAAGAGATATTTGCATCCCATGTTCATTGCAGTGTTACTCACAATAGACAAGATATGCAAACAGCTTAAGTTTCTGTCTACAGATGAATGGATAAAAAAAGTATGTATCTATCTATCTCTCTATATATAGGCAGGACATATATCCTGTATATATCATTGATACATGGATGGATCTTGAGGGTATTATTCTAAGTAAAATAAGTCAGACAAAGAAACACAAAAACTGCATGATCTCATAAGTGGAATCTGAAACATTGAGTTTAGAGAAATATTATGTAGAATGGCGGTTTCTAGGGGTTGGGGGATGGGGAAAACGGAGAGATGTTGGTTAAAGGGTACAAACTCTTAGTTATAAGACAAATTTTGGCTATCTAATATGCAGCACGCTGACTTTAGTTAACAATACTTTATTATATACCTGAAAGATGCTGAGAGTAGATATTAAATATCCTCGACACACAAAAAATTTGTAATTATGTGAGGTGATGGATGTGTTAACTAACCCCATTGTGGTAATTATTTTGCCATATATACATGTATCAAATCATCACATTGTACACAATGTTATATGTCAATTATATTTCAATACATCTAAAAAATGAATAAACTATTTAACCATGTAATAATATTAATACATTTCAAAATTATTATGCTGAGTGGAAGAAGCCAGCCAAAAAAGTGTAAACTACAATTTCATTTATATAAAATTTTAGAAAATATAAATTAATCTTTGTGACAGAAAGCAAATCAGTAGTTTACTATGGATGGTTAGAAGAGAGATAGATGGATTAGAAAGAAAACTTGGAGATGATAGAAAGTTTTATATCTTTATTGTGGTGATACTTTCTTGCATGTGTACTCACCAAGTCATACCCTTTAAATATGTCTAGTTTATTTTAAGTCAATTATAATTTTATGCATTTATTTTAAAAATCTATAATTTTTATTGCATTTATGGAATCTTCCTTTGATTCCCAAGTCTTAACCCTCAGTCTAAATGTGGTTATACTTCAGGATTGTAGATGATGGGAAAATATTCTCTTCTTTCATTTTCTTTTATTACGTTATACTTCTCCTCATCTATGTATTATGGGTAATGGCTTTAGATAGAAGAAATATTAAAGAAAAAAGAACAATAGAGCAAAGCTCTTTACTTAGCTAGTGATTTCTGCATTTTTCTTTTTGTTGAATGTCTTCTGTAATGGAAGACATCCAAATGCTTACTTTCCCTATAGCAGATTTCTTGATACACTGTCCTCCATAGACCATAGGGACTTCATATTCTTTAACAAGAGTCAAGGGCTTTTTGTGACATCTCCTTAGAGGATGTTGTCCTCTTGTTACTTCTGGTAATTTCCTTGGGTAGAAAATATATGAAGGTGGCTTATATCACATTATTTCTTTGGTGTGAAAATGACCCACAGGAAAACTTAGTCAAATCTAATGTACTAAACTCTGAATGTGCAGGGCACCCTCTCTGTGAACTTTTATGTTTTTGTTTTTGTTTTTTCTCTCAACTTCTAATTTTTATATTTCTCAAAACTCCTGAGAACATATGTATAAGCTCTGGGCATATACATAAGCTCTGTGCTATCCCATAACAAAGGTCCCCCTATTGTTTATAGGTTGTAAGTGGGAGACCAGAAAGGACTTTCAAAAGATCAAATTAGTCACCTTGCTTTAGAATGTTGTGGCATTTATCACCTACTCTTTTCAATTTCGATAGTTCAGTTCAGATTCTAAGACAACAGGAAAAGAGGTGTGTGTGTGTGTGTGTGTGTGTGTGTGTGTGTGTACGCGCCCATGTGTACTGTAAGTATTGAACTTCTCTATCGTTTTTAGTGACTTGAGGGAGGAAGAGTAGGTTTTAGAAGAAGCTTGGTCTGCTACCTTTATCCTATCTACCACTCTTCATCCTTCTTCAATGATATGATCTTTAATTATTTTAATAAAACTATCAAATAAGTGTGAAGGATTATATAAATTATTTCTCTGTGTAAGACGTTTTTTGGAGAAGTCCTGAATAGTGTGTAATCTGCTGTGCTGACTGAAAATGTGAGGCCTTCTCAGACAATTTGAGTGATAAGCACGTTCCTTAGATATGAGGCTGGGACAAGTCAAGAGTCTTTGTAAAATTCACTGAAATTCATGATGAAAAGAGTTAAGAGAAATAAGGTGTCAGATAAACAGATAAGCGTAACATATCTAAAATGACTACTTAAAAATTATTTTAAAACCAGGAACATTACTTTTGTGTATGGCTCAGATAATAGTCTAATGACCTCTCAAAGTATTAATAACAGAAAATAGTTTAAATGAAAATGCATGTTAAAAGCTAAAACATAACATGAAATATTTTCATACAAAAAGAAGATACATTTCTTACTTCTTTTACTCATTCTCTTCTTATTACCTCTTCACTACATTTTATTTGTATTCAATAAGCATATTAGTAAGCTTCGTGCCATGCATAGAGCAAATCCATGGTCAGACCAAAGTAATCAAATGTTTAACTACCATTAAGCAGCTTACAGTCTAGGGCAGAAAGTGAACTAATAATAATCAATATACAGTGAAATAAACAAGAAGAAATTATATCTTAATTATATAAAATAACTTGCCCAATGACAAAGAGCAAATAAGAGGGAGATATGAATTTTTTAATCCATGGCTGTAAGAAATCAAGATCCTTGTCTTTACAAGAGTGTCTCCCAAGGCTGGCTGTCAGGTTGAGAAATAGGATTAAAACATTGAAATAAGAATAACAACTGATATAACATTTAAGGTAGCAGATATATGATCCTTTTAGTAAATAGATCTAATTGTGCCGAACAAATGTTTTTTAGTATTTTTTTAGAACAGACTTATCTATTTCTAATACAAAGATGACATGCTTGTTTTCCCCCTAATATTAATATTTAAATGTTTCAAAGTCTACCACTATATCATAGGTCGAAATAAATACATTTTTATATCTCCTAAGTAGTATGTCTTTGTATCATCAAAATTAGTCTAATCAAGAATATTGTACTTTTTTGTTGTACACATTTATTTCTAAGCATACACTGAACTGTGAGCTAAGGAATACCAAGTCATGAAGATTCGCTCCCAACATTTATTCTGATAACACAGAAAAATAAAATATTTTAATGTTCATAATTTAACTGTACCCAAAATACAAATTAGAAATTTTTAAAACTTATAAGTAAACTAAATGGCACAAATGTGTTTATAAGTGATTCAACCAAGATACCACTGAAACTTGGTAACAGCTAGCATGGATAGATATTTGTGAAACCTTCTGACAATCAACTAAAGCTAATGAAAATATTTGTTTTGACACATAAAATTAGGAATGAAACAAGATCTTAGGTAATATTTATTAAGAGGCTCTTACAGAATAAGCACAGACATTTCATAGACTGTTGAGGTTATTGGTATATATTTGTAATTTGATGGAATAAATCAAGTAATCACTCAGCTTCTTTATTTTGCCACTGTGGGTAAACGTAGAAGGAGACAAATGGCAACATCCTTAGTTATTGAAATTAATTTTAGTACTGAGATTGTACAATTATCTTTTTCGTTTATAAATTGTTAAAACAATAATATGTGCATTTACTTGTTCAAATTTTATTTATTTATTTTTAATTTTCATTTTTTATTTTTTAGGTGTGGCAACCCTTGATTGACCTCACAGATTGCAAAGATCTTGTCAGTTTACAATCCCTTATTTTTAAAATTTTTTATGTCTATAGCACCTGGTCTTCCTAGGTGGTCTCCCATCCAAGTACTAACCAGGCCCGACCCTGCTTAGCTTCTGCAAACAGATGGGATTAGGCTTGCTCAGGGTGGCATGGCTGTAGACTAAATTTTATCTTTCTAAATGCCTATGAATTATAATTACATGATGCTTGCACACACGATAATTAGCAAATATCAGTTCTAAAGTAGTAGCTTATTCTGAGGTTTCAAATTCTCTACCTTTCTTTACATATAGTTTTATGACCTTAATATATTATTGTGATATAGATGATTAAAATGAATTAAATATATTATTTACTAGTTGTTAACTAATTTCTCCCTGAAAATCATATTTATTTTATTTTTTTAAAATTAAAATTGTAAAATATTTGCTTCAGTTTTTAAAAATCTCTTGTATTTATAATTATAATTGATTCTCATTCACAGTAGTTCTAGGAAGTTCTCATGAGCACTAAATCAGCAAATAATGAATTGCTGCCCCAGGAGAAAGATAAGATTAGATTCCTGTGAACCTCTGGTTACAACGTTTTTATGAAGAAACCAATACATGACATATTTTGTATGCTTTTATTTTGAGACACCTTATTTAGTGTATATATATATTTATTTTTTTTAATTTTCATTAAAATAAAAATAAAAAATGAAAATTAAAAAAATATATACACATACACACACACACACACACACACACACACACACACACAAACACACACACACATATGAATTCATGGCCGATGGCACTATAACTCAAGCCTGAGCAAAGTTTATCTAACATAGATTTTGTCCCTGAGGCACGTCACAGCCTCTAGTGCTTAGGAACACTGAAGAGCACTTCAGCTTGGGGGTTATTTAACAGAAAAGTCACTAACAAAGAGCATGTAAAATGTAAACAAAACAAAACAAAAACTTGGCATTACATATATCCCGTATGGAACAATTGTTTACAGTATGAGAGCTGAAACAAGAAAGCAGAGCATTGCTTTGTTCTACCTCAGCTGGGAGCATGCATGTCTATCAACACAATTTATTTTGAAACTTTGCATCTCTAAATGATTGCAAAATAAGCCTTGAGTACTGATTTTGGGGTTACAAATAAATTTTAGTGTGTAAGCACATTTGCAGATATAGAATCTGCAAATAATGAGGATCAACAGTATAACAATGTATCTGTCTGTCAGGTACAACTCTTAAAGAGTTTCTTTCAGCCTTAAGATGAGTGACAACAAACAGATAACAATGTTTCTCTGATCTCATCCTCCCAGGTTCTTTTTTATAGGTATATCTGAAGTAAATATTTTTAGTGACTGTTATTACTACATAACAAAGTTACTAAGTGCAATGAATGGTTACTCAGATATTTTGACTTTTTGAATTCTAGATTATTAATATTTTGATAAAAGATTTTCCCTGATTTCAATAAAAATATTGACATTAAATAAATGTATTAGACATGAGTGGGTACAAACATACATAAGCAGAACCAATATGTACACCTCATATGTACTATCATACTATTTTAGCTGATACCTGTCTTCATTGATCATTGCTGATTTAATTAACCATAGTTTTCAATTCATCAATCCTGTGGTATGCCATTAAGTAAGTATATGCACATTTTCTTTTCAAGAATATTTATTTTCATTATATGTAAGGTTTCAGAATCTTATAATGTATTAGTTAAATTTAACAAAAATATACTTAGATTAAAGATCAATAATTTTCTATTAAAATGACAAAAACTGGAAGAATATAAAGAGTTTACTGAATTTCAAAGTTGCGTGGGAAACAGCAGGAAAAAAAGCCAAAGAATTAAGACACGATAGGCTAAAAAGTGTATATTCCACTTTATATGACATCCTGGAAAAGGCAAAACTATGACAGCAGAAATCAGAGACTGTGGACAAAGAGAGGTGATTAGATATAAAGAGGCACAAAGAAAGTTCTTTGGGGGCATAATAAAAAAGGATAAATTGAACAATATTAAGATCGGAGACTTCTGTTCATGATCAAATGACACCATTAAGAGAATGAAGTGATCCACAGAGTGGGAGAAGGTATTGTAATAGCTTCATTCTACAAAGTGCTGTATTCAGAACACCTAAAGAAGAAAAACTTGAACAGATATTTCAAAGTATAGGTTATCCAAGTGACCAATAAGGATATTAAAAGGTTCTTAACTATGTTAGTCATTAAGGAAATGCAGATCACATTCCATAAAAAGAGCCATTAAAATAGTTAAAATAAAAGAAAATTATGGGAATGCCAAATGTAGGCAAGAATGTAGAACTCCTGGAATCTTCCTATACTCTTGCATGAAAAGTAAATTGATTCAATTACTTTATAAAAGTATCTGTTAGTATTTACTAAAGTTGAATATTTACTTATCCTATAAGCCATAAATTCTATTCTAAGGTATATATTCAAAATATATCTTATGTCTATATTTACCACATACGTATATATATTCATCAACAGACATGGATCAGCAAGTTTATAGCACCACAATGAGTATATTCTAAAAGTAAAAACTACCCAAGTGACTGACTATAATAGTTAATTGGATGAATAATTGTGGTGTTAATGTGATGATGGAATACTATAGAGTTATGAAATTGAATTAACTGCAACTATATGCAATAAAATGTTTGATTTTTAAAAACATGATATAGAATGAAAGAAGCCAGAACCAAAAGAGTATATCCCGTAGGATTCCAAATAAATCTGCTTCCATAAAAAAAGAAAAAAAAAATACTTTTGTTGTAAAGATGTTCGAAAAGAGCACAGGGAATACTTCTGGAATTCTGGAAACACTGTTTTCTGATTCAGTTGCTGTTTACGTGTGTGTGTGTGTGTGTGTGTGTGTGTGTGTGTGTGTGAAAATTCATCAAGCCGTGTAAAAAGATTCTTAGATATTTCCAAGCATATGTCATATTTCAGTAAAAAGTTTTAAAACACATAGACATGCCCATACACAAATATATGTCTTCTGGCAATTTAAAATTTTTCTAATTTTATATATAATATTTTTCTTGTTTTCCCAGAGGTAATCAAAACTCACCTAAGCTTGTTTTCCATTAACAAACTCTTCATTTTTGCATAGCTGGAGGAAAGTCTCTGACTGCTCTGGCTGTTTTGACTCTCAGATGGTCCATTCTTTGGGTTTACTCTGTTTTAAAAGAACTTATCTTCTTGGTATCTTTGTAATAAAGTGGAGTAAAAGGTCAGTGACTATTTCCCCTTTGGTCTTCAAAAGTTTGTCAAGCTTACTGAAGACTCTTTTTAGTTTTAATATTTTACATATGAGTTTAACTAACAAGCTTATTAAGGGCCCCATTGTGCTATTTTCTCAGAAGGCCAAAAGATTGCCACCTCGAAGGTAAAAGTTTTCTATAAAATTATGTATCTCACAGAGCTTAATGTATTTGTTTTCAGTTAAATATGAGACTATGATATGACAGTTCTGACACTAATCTTATTCTAAGTCTCTTATCAGGATAGGCCATGAAACCTATGAAAACTTTCTATCCCTATCTTAATTCCACCTTATTAATTTTGCAAATAAAAGAGAAATTACTAATTAAATACTTTCATTATATTCTGTATATTCACTAGGCATTTAATAGTCATATTTTATGGACTATTTTTCAGTAAGTCAGCCATTTTTATTTTTCCAATTGATATGTTGTAAACAGAAATGAATTAAAAACATGTTCAAAAATGTGAAGGAAAAAAAGAACTCTAATAAATTTGACAATTCTAGTGACCATAAGTAACCTCACAGGATAATCTGATCTTAAAATTCTAACTGGGCAGGTCATGGTTGGTAGTTAAAGATCCTAGTCCTTTAACTTTTTTGGTAAAAAGTTTTCTTTGTCTTAAGCAAGACATGTCCATTGTTCTTGAACACCTTTGAAATGCCTGAGCAATTCTCTTTATCAGACCCCTCTGAGGTATAACCACCCCGAAGGGAATACACAATCTTGTTAACTATCCTACAATCAAACTAGAGAGATTTCACCACCTTGCTTTCTTTCGCCATGTCATCTTCCTTACATTTCCTCCTTAATTCCAAATGTAAAAAAGAACTGCAAAATTGTCATTCTAGGGAGCATTTTCTTACTCTGTTGAGATCTCGCTTCCAGGTGTGTCTTCTGTTTGGCTAAAAAAATTTGTATGAACTCTTATAAAAATATTCTACAGGTTTGGACATTCTTACATTGACAAAAATATGTGAAACCAATAATATATGATCTGTTATCAAGGCAGCTCTATTTTACACAAAATTGTGAAAACAGTGTGCTTTTTTAGATACTCATTTATTTCCCATGCAGTAGATACTCATACCTTTTAGTCTTAGACTCTATTAACCTTTAAAATTTATCTCAGTAAATTTCTTTTACAGTAAGTTTTAAATAACTTTTTTTTGCTTCTATAGTCATGGTTTCTAAAATGTTAATTGCATAAGATTTACTGGCTCATTAGCTAAAAAAATGGAATTTATTCACACCCCCGTGTTCATTGCAGCATGTTCATTTACAACAGCCAAGATATGAAAACAACCTAAGTGTTCCTCAATGCATGTATGGATAGAGAAAATGTGATTTTATATATTCACATATATTAAAATACTATTCAATCATAAAAAAGAATGAAATCTTGCCATTTGCAATAACATGGATCAAACTTGAAGGCATTATTCTAAGTGAAATAAGTCAGACAGAGGAAGAAAAATTTTTTATGCTCTCACTTATATACAGCATCTAAAACACAAAAACGAGCAAATAAACAAGCTCACAGATACATAGAACTGATTGTTGGCAAAGGGGAGCAGGGGTAGCCAAAAATGGATGAAGGGGGTCAAAAGGCACCAACTTTCAGTTATAAAAAAGCCATGGTGATGTAATGTATAGCATGGTGATTATAGTTAATAATCATCTATTGCCTATTTGAAAGTTGCTAAGAAATAATCTTAAAAGTTCTCATCATAAGGGAAAAGAAAAGAAAAAAATGTGTAACTATATATGCTGATGGATAGTAACTATTTATTGTAGTGATAATTTTGCAGTGTCTTTATCAAATCAGTATATACATCTAAAACTAATAAAATGTTGTATGTCAATTATACCTCAATAAAAAAAAAATCATCCCACAACACATTCCTGGAGATGCTGATTTAGCAGTACTAAAGAGTAAATGCTACTTCTGTAAACCTTCTCTTACTCCCGAGACAAAATTTTAGAGATGGTGCTTTTGTTGAACTTTGTACCAATTTTACTGTCATTTTTATCATTTTGTGTTTTAATCATTTATCCATATATGTCATTTTCTGATCATAAATGTATATAACTTTGAGGGTAGAAAATGACCTTGAGAAAGTCACCCAACATAAGCTTCTCAAGTTTAATAGTGTATTCACTGGTTCATTGAAAAGAAAAAAAGTTCATCATCTACTCAGTTCTGGAAATTTGCCTGGGAACTAGGTTAAAAACAAAAACAAAAACAAAAAAATCTGGGTAGGACTCTATTCCTGCCCTCAGATGTAAAACTACTACTATAAGTACAGCTACTACCACAGCTACTACTGGTGATAACGACAGCTAGAATAGCACTACCACAAAAGCGATAGTAAAAACATTTATGAGGTCTTTATTATAAGAACATTACTGTGAGTATTTTGATAAATACGGCAACTTGTTTAGTTAGGAACTACTAGTAACCTTAATTTCCTCTCTAACAGAAGAGGGAATTAAAGCTCAGAGAAACTGAATGTTTCAAGTTCTCCCAGTTAATAATCTATCAAGGCTTCGTAGATACAGTAAAATTAAATATGGTAAGTCTGTTATAGAAATGAGTTATGTGAATGATGGCTAAATGAACTGTTGTCTAACAGTGAGAATGGTAGGTGTGGATTAAGAAAAGCTTTTTAAAAGAGATGACTTTGAAGGAAGAATAAGTATTTTCCAGATGGAGAAGGGTGTATGATGATGGAAAGAAACAATGGTATCGTATTAGGAAGAAAGGAAAACTTAAGCCAAGGCGCTTAAGTAGAAACATGTTCTATGCAAAACTTGAGGAGCATGATGAGAATGGAGCACCATACTGAATAGTCATATGTAGCTCAAAGGGAATCTTGAAATGGTGGCTTCAATAAAATGATGGAGCAGATAACAGTGTCTAATTTATCTTTGAACTAAGAGGATATTAATTAACACTTTCTGATCTGTGCTTGATGTCCTTCCTTCTTAAGGTTTAATTAAATCCATTCCTCTTTTTCCATTGAACATTGCTTATATAAGATACTTGTATACTGTTGCTGTATAGATAAATTACTGTGGTTTCATTTCTGAAAGCAGGATTTTATGATTCAGGTGTAGGTTATAAATGATTTTACATTAAATCAATGGAGATTTAAAATGGACAGACATGTTTTTTCTCACACATTAATACTTGGATAGCACAAAGTTCTTCATATTTACCAGAAACAAAAGTAAAAAAAAAGATTATAGATGTAATGAAGGTTTGTTATTCAGTCTTGTTTAACTCTGAGAACCAGTAGCTCTAGCACCTAGAAATACTTGGTAAATACATAATTGAATGAAAGATATCAGTTAGCAATATAGGATAATGGTTCTGTCTAGGTTATATCACAGGTCTATCAACTGGGAGAGTGAGAACAAAAGAGAAAAAGATTCTTTACTCTCATTATTACTCTTCTTTACAAATTTATGGAGAGAAAATTGATCTTTAATCCATAAAAAAATAACAACAGAAATATGGTCTCCTTATTCACAAAAATATTTTATTCAGTTGTTAAATGTCCTTAAAATAAATCTTCAAAGATGTATTAACTTCTATCATCTACTCTACAGCTTTTCTACCATTTGAAGATCTATGAATGTAACAGTTCAAGTTAAAATTGCTAATCCTAGACTTGAAAAAAAAAGATAGTGGGAAATATGCACTCACATTTAACTAAGTCTGTCAATTAACAAACTTCTCAGTACATTTTCTTTTGTAGATGAATGAAATGATTCACAGAATATTTAAAATCTTATATATAACTAAAAAATGACAATACAGCAACAGTACACAAGTATCTTATATAAGCAATGTTCAATGGGAAAAAAAGGAATGGATTTAATTAAGCCTTAAGAAGAAAAGACATCAAGCACAGATCAGAAAGTGTTAATTAATATCCTCTTAGCTCAAAGATAAATTAGACACTTAAGTACACAGACAGTTAAATAAAAAATCTTGTTAGTAAGTAAACTGAGATCACCTGAACTCCACATGGGCATGAATATAGATGATAAATTCGATGCATCCGGCAAGAGCTACTACTTTGTTATATTGCAGTAATTGCTAGTAATGGTATTCTATTGAAATCAAGGTCTATTGATTCAAAAAAATAATATGATTGTTTTGTGTGTGTGCTATGGAGACTGCCTCATGGCCACTGCTACTTCTTAAATTTACTGAAGGCCTTTTCTAAACAAATTTTCTGAATATCTTTCTTATATCCTTATATTCTTCCCTAGTTCTTATGGTAAAATCCTACTCAGAAGCAAGTATTTTATTTACATGCAACTTCTCAATATTCTCCATGGACTTCTTATGACTGACTGAATCCTTTCGATATCCATATAATCATATAATTTTCCTCTTTCTACTCAACTAGGTTGAGAAAACTCAAGAGCAGTGAGTATTTCTTTAAGTTTCAAAATTTTCTCAAAACCTGGTGTACAGTGTTGAATAAAATTTTCTTAATAACCAAATAAATATAAAAATGAATGAATAAATAAGGAAATCATAAATCAATTACTGGGTGGATAAATTAATTTAAAAGTGCTGGTAGGCAGGCTAGTTATTCTCCTTCCTTTCATTCCATTGATCTTTACATCTCTAGAAAACCTGTGTTCTTGTTACCTGCCTCTATCATTATCCATCTCTTTTCATTGCTAATATCTACTGTCCCTTAGGCCCACTTTTGATTCTTTGATTCTTTTTCTCATTTGAGTTTCTTTCTTCTCCACCCTTAATCTCACCATCTCTGTGTGTCTTCAGTATCTATTGAACTTTTTTGTCATTTCAATTCTTTGACCTATTCATTTTCTGAGATAGTCATCTTTTCTACAGGCTCATTTGCTTATTGGTTCTTATTATCTGAATTTATTTTTCTAGAAACTGTCATTCTTTAATCTCACCTCCTCCATCAATATGTTGACTCGATCATCCAGAGATTACAGGCCCTTCTCCCCACTACTTTGTTTCTTTCCACAAACGTTTACTCCTTTTCATCTCCATCTCACCATGATTCAATAGTCAACACCCAATTAAAAACATTTTTAGGACTCTTCTTGTAATTGTTTGACAGCTTAGCACCACTAGAGGAAGTCTCAGAATTTCTCAGACTTATACAACTATAAAGAAATGTTTTTGGTCTCAAGTCTGCTAATCATTATATTCTTTCAGAGTTCTTCCTCAACTATTCTCTGGAATGGAGAAACTTTGACTCTTCAGCCTCTGTGACTTGTTTAGTCCGATCAAAAATGTTTTTAATGATTTTCTAAATTACTTCTTAAATATTTTCCTTCTCTCTTGCTTTATTTCACTTAACTAAGTTATAGTTATTGTTGAAGTATGAACTTAAACATCACTTCTTTTATACAGCCATTTCTGACCCACTAATTCAGAAAAGCAATATGTCTATGTTGTCCTCCACACATGATACCTCTTTTTTTTAAAGTATTTCAATTTTTAATTTAATTGCACATCTTCCTCAATATACTGCTAATAATATAGGAGAGATAAATGCTTCCTTTAAAAAATCAACTTTTTTCCAAAGTAATATATATGAAAATGGTTAAAATACCAAATGATACAAAAGTAATTATGATATAATCCTGGCCCAAACTCCCAAATCCAATCTTACCTCTTAGAGGAAATTACACTGATCTATTTAAACTGTTTATATTTTTTTGGAGTGATCTCATAACTGCATGAAATATGCTTGTGTCATTGTTTCTTGGGCTTTTTATTTACAACGTTAGCAATTGTTCTCTTACAATAATAGATCAAAATTTAATGACCTAACTCCTCCTTTCTCCCAATTTACATTTTAAAATTATATTTGTAATATATTTGTAACTTAGATATTTGTTTGTTTGTTTGTTTGTTTGTTTATTGTGCTCTGGGATCAGTGGACCAATCTTTTAATTTCTTAATTTGTTATATGAATATGTAGAACTTGAACATATCTTTCTCTCATTCTTGTCCATTTTAGCTTCAAACTCCTGAGAACCATTCTTTTAAACTTTAAATATCTATAACCTCTTTATTTTCCCTCATATCCATAATTAGGTCTATAATCTGTAGCAATCCATAAAAGGGCTTTTCTCTTTTATAATAAAAGAGCTGACAGATAACATGTACAGGACCATCTAAAAGGTGACCACATTTGCCTTTTAACTCTTACTCCATCACCTTTTCCAATTAATCTGTATGATAGGAACACTAGTATTTACAGAAATTAAAATAAATGAGTAGGTGTTTTATTATCTTACCATGGAGACCTAGGGTCTCTCTCTCTCACCAGACTGAGTATGTGGACTTAGTGATGTGTTAGCAAACTGTCTCTCAAAAAAATAAAAAAATAAAAGGCCTTTTTTTAGTATTTGTGAATTCCTGTGGTATAAACACACTGTGGCAGATTTTTCAAGCTACCAACTTAATATGTGTTGTTGGGAAGAGATATATGGTATAAACACACTGTGGCAGATTTTTCAAGCTACCAACTTAATATGTGTTGTTGGGAAGAGAATGTGTTGTTGGGAAGAGATATATTCTGATTTGCTCCTTGTAGCCAATACACGTTGGCTACCAGACACCACTAAGTCAACTCAAAAAAAAAAAAAAAAATATATAAATTTGAGGTGCCTTCAAAGAAGGGATGGCCTCTCACTTTCCAGGTGAATGCTCCATGTATATTAGAAGAAGAATAAAAACAAGTGAAAATATACTTTAAAGAATTTAACATATGTTCTTTTTAATTAGAAGTGTACATGAACAGAGACTGTTGTTTATCTAAATCACTCTGGCCATAAATTCAGGGCAAGGAGAAATGACAATAATAACGCGGCCTACGATCCTTATATCTGTATTTGTTAAATTATGTTTCCTCAGCTCTAAATGAAGCCATAGAAGGTTCTGTTTACCTTGACATAACCTAATTAAGATTGGGGAACTATAGTGGAAGGAATAGTTTCTCTCAACCTTCTTAGTGTCCTTGACAAGTCTGAAAATTAAACTGATAAGACAAATTAACAGAAAAAAATACAAATTAATAAATTTTTACATGATATAGGATTCTTCATAAAGAAATAAAGACTCTCCCAAAATGGCTAATCTTGTGTATTTTTGTGCTAGGTTTGTTGACGAGTGGGAAGTTGTGGAAAGATACAATATGGTAAAGAGTACAAACTAAGTGTTGAAACTGGGAAAAATTTAGCAAGGCCTGTTTATTCGGATTATTCTCAGTGCATCCCTGTCTTGGAGATGAGAATTTGCCTTTCCTCTGGGTATAGAGAGAAAGTTCTCACATGAAGGTCTTATGATATGCTTCAGGGGAGAAGGACAGGGGAAAGTAAGAGAGAGACTTTTCTACTTTTGTTTTCTCAAACTTCTTCAGTTTAAAGTATTCAATATGCCAAGATAAAATATTTTGAGGTAGCATTTCCTGAACTCCGTCAGTTGCCTACAAGGGTTAGGGGACCTCAGCAATAATAGAATATTGAGTATACAATCAGGAATTGTTGCCAATGGAACTATGGAGAACATCATGCCTAGATGAGAAAACAGTGCAGAAGTATCTAGATTGAGCTTCTTTAAAAATCTCAGACCTATGCTCCATAAAAGATCTAACATTGGACTACTATCATTTTTTCAGTCATTATAAAGGAGGACACTCTGAAGATACTTTCAATAATTTGGTTTATAGACATCATTGCAAAACTTTGCCAAATGGTCACAGCCGACTATAAGGAAAATAGATGAATGTAGCCCTGATTGTATGCAGCGATGTTCCTTTCTAAAAATTAGAGGAATGATGAGACATTAAGGGATATCTAGGAGTCCTCCCATAAATGGTTAAGGATATGTTCTGTGTACTATCTTGGACAAGAAGTTTTAATGTCTTTCTTGATCATTGAAGCTCCAGCATACATCATAGACTATAGTAATTGATAAGAGCTCAAAATATATTTTCTTGCTGAAGAAATAAATGAATGACTAGAACCAAAAACAACAGGCACTAAATAAATATTAGTTCCTTTTTATACTTTTTCTTTTAGCAAAGTTGAATAGCAATTTCTATATGAATTTAAAACAGTGAATAGCCATCCTTTTTTCTGAATACAACAGATATTAAATTACATATATATTTAGTCAAATGTAAATTCTATTAAATTAAATTTAGAAGCTCTGAATCCTAAATTATATTTTTAAAAATTTATTATTTTCAGTATTTTTTCTCTTATATCTCATTATGAATATAGAAAATTAAATATCAAACTAATGTATTATTTGATAGTTACCTAGATATTACTCATTAATCACAATAGGTATAATTTTCAGGTCAATTAGCCAAAATCATAGACAATTATTAATCAAAGCAATAAACCACAGTCCAATAATTATAATGTTTTCTATAAAGTTTAATTCATAATTAGACAGATGTGCGACATGGGTAAAATCAAAATTGGAAAGATTTCACAATGATATTTCGAGACTCATTTCACTTCAAAGATTACCTGTGGCTGATAGATGAAAAATGAACAAACAAACAAACAAACAAAAACAGTTCTAAAACACAATATTAACTGCATTATTTAAAAGATATGCCAAGTAGACCAGAATGAGGAAACTCGTGTTTGCAAAATACACATAAAGCCATTTATTTTCTAATTAAATATAGGTAGTATGTCAATAGACACACACCCAGATGCTAAAAGTAAACAGAAAATATTTTTGCACAGTTTAGGACATGACTAATGATATAGTTATGTCAAGATTATTAGCATACAAAGAGTATAGGTTTCAGAATTAGTCAAATTTATTTTTTAAAAATTAGCTGTATTGTGGTATAATTGACATGCAATATAATTCACTGATTTTTAGTTTACAAATCAATGATTTTTGACAAATGTATATGTTTATGTAACTACCTTAACAATTGAAATATAAAATGTTTTGTAACAGTTCCTTTATGCCACCTTATAATTAACTCCTTCCCTCCTACTTCTGGTCTCTGGAATCCACAGATTTGATTCTGTCACAATTGTTTTGCCTTTCTAGAACTTTAAATAAATGAAAAGATTAAGTATGTGTTGCTTTATCTCTGGGATCTTTCTCTTAGCAAAATGCTTTTGATATTTATGAATAATTTTTCATGAATAACTAGTTTGTTTCTTTTTATTACTAGCGATATATTCCATTGTCTTGATTTACCTTAGTTTATTCATTCAAATTTGATGAGCATTTTGATTTTTTCTAGTTTTAGGTATTATGAATAAAACTGCTGTAAGCATTTGTGTTTAATTCTTGTGTGGACATATATTTTAATTTCCTTTGTATAATTCTAAGAGGGAGATATCTGGGTTGTACAGTATGTGTTTAACTGTTTGTAAAATCACCAAATCGTTTTCTAAAGTGGGTGTACCATTTTGGATAGATGGGTTTTATAACCAAAGCAAATATGGTTTAATGGAATTAAACAAAAGGTTTTATTATTGGTCTTAATATCCCTGAATAGAAGTAAATATTTGTTAATAATTTCTTATCCCATTACTATGCCTGTATAAAATGCTAGCTTTAGTTCATTCTACAGGGCAATGTTAAACAAATGAATTTGAATGCTCTTGATTAATGACCTAAATAAAAAAATAGATATAATCTGCAACTCCGAGCATACAAAGTTTTCCTTGCTGCTGAAAAACCTGTACATATTTGCCAAAATCTTTACAACTTGACAGTGTATTTCCATTTCTTATTCAGAGACTCTCTTTCTGTTGTACTTCTTTGCTTTCAGTCTTTAGATGTATCAGTTTTTGTTTTGGGGAATACAAAAGTGTAAAATAACAATGTGAAAAAAAGTAAATGAGTTTTGAACTGAAATATAATATTTGCTAATTTATTATTCATTATATATTTGGATTCTTGAGAGTATACACATATACAAATTCTGTCCTATAAAGTCTTCAGTATTATCACACTCTGTTTCAATTACCTCTGATGTGGATTACTGATAAATGGATCCCTCTAGATCTTCATGACTGAAACAAACATTTCTAAATTCCAATTAAATATATTTTCTGGAGTTTTTTAGGCAATTCAAAATCAACATGTTCAAGGAAATTATCTCTTCTGGCTGTATTCTATAATCTTTACCTTTTATACTCAAATGAAATTTTCTCATTAAAATAAGTTCAGTATAGCTAATATGAGAATAACAAAGTTGTAAAGATAAAATATAATCACCTTTGATTTCATCAGATAGCAGGGATCTCTTTTCTACCCATCCTTTTTATATAATGTATCTAATAATAACATATATTATGTCTTACTAAATTACTAAATGATATCGAGATTAAAAACATATACATTTTACCTTATTTTCATTATATCATGAAAAATACTTACACCATTTAACAGTCTTTAAAAAAGTTTTTTGAATGAGTCCATGATAATATTTTTATGTAGATAAACTATTGCTTGATACATTGGTGTTTCTATTCCTTACTTTATACATTATGCTGCAGTAAGCATCTTTTACATGTATAATTTTCACTGATTATAACTTTATCATAATCTCCCTACAGAAATAAATAATCAAGTGTAAAATAGTTTTTAAAATATAGTATCAAATTCAAATTCAGAAGAATTATATTAATACAATCTAATACAAGTGAACCAAACCCTTATTTCCTTGATCATTATCATTTTTAAAGCCTTTTTTATTTTGTGGCTAAATTTTGTATTTCATATTAATTTCATTTACTTTGTTTACTGGTGAAGTTAAATATTTTGTATTTAATTATTATAATTTACTATATTTTTAATTTTAAGACCTGCCTCTATACTTTCGTTTTATTTTTTCAACTATTATTTTAAATCTTTAGTCAGTGTGTCACTTTTATTCAATTTTTTTTATAACCCTCCACTCACCTTTAATTTCTTTGACATTCTGGTAGAATTTTTCATCATCATTCACTTGATTTGCCTTAGTTTTATATTTTGAATTTATTTTGTATTGTCATTATTTTTACTTATTTTAACTAGTCTATTGTCTCTGTTTTAATCTCAGCTTATTCATTTCATTTTTCACAATCGAATCTATTTTAATAACTCCAAGTAGTTCTTTAAATTGTCTTGTTTGTCATGTAATTTATTTTCAAATTTATGATCTCCATTTGTGTCTTCAAGACAGTTCCTTTTTCTTTATGTTGCAGGATTTTTATAGGTCCAAGTTTGTAAATTTGTTTTGCTTTTTTGCTCATATTTGGATGGAGAAAGTTCTATTCAGATATATCATTTAATAACATAGGGTGAGAACATACTAGTGGCCACTATTAGTAGCTATTTGGATGACCACTGCCTTACCTTTCAGAGAATAGATCTGAAGAACAGGTTGCTAGTTATAGTTATCTGGGAGAGACACATTTTTCATGTCTTGTGGAGGTACATCCATAACGCAACTCATAACAGTTCCTTCTACCTTGTCAGTTACATTTTCCTCGGGAATGAAAGTGATTTTTTTAAAGATTGAGTTTGAGAGAAGAAGCAGAACATGAGTGGACTAGCTATTCTTTTTCTTCTTTTTGATATATACTTGCATACAGAGAACATATTTTATGCTGTGCTTACATTCCGTACAAGGACAGATCTGCACACAGTCAGTCTATACGTACTCAGCACTGTCAATGACTATGAGGGATTAAATCTAATCTGAGAGTGAAGTATTGGGCAACAATTTTATATCTTAAAGCCATACTTACCAATATCATCTTTACATATTATATAGCTAATTTTATTATCCATCTACCCAATTCCATGTCTTAAAAATATATTTACTATATTTTTTTTAATTTAGGGACAAACATTGATTTAATTATACTCCTGAAGCTCAGAGAAATTCTTCACTGTTGACCTGTCTCCTTCAGGTAACAATTCTGACATGGTTCCTTACATTTCTTTAAATTTAAATATTTTGGAAAATATACAGCCGCGTTTGTGTCTATGTTTAAATATAAACAGCATTCTGTTCTTCCTCTCGGTATTTCTTTCTTAAAAAAGATAAGCATTATTTCAAAATCCTTCCTGCTAGTAGGTGTACAACTTAGTTTTTAATTTGTGCAACATTGTTTCTTATTTTTCCATAACTATCCATGGTTCATGTTCATTACATTTTTGCCATATTTACTTGATATGTTATGGATCATCTCCAAATTTTGACCATAGATAATGTGGCGATGAACGTCCTAGATGGTGACTTCTCCTAAACCTATAAGAAGATTTTTCTGGGATATACATCCAGAATTGGATGTATTTTATTTTATTTAAATAAACAGTGTCAGGATGACTTATTGAAGGATGCCCCAGTCTACATTTCTTACTAGAGAGGATAAGGACTTTTATATCCCCAACTTCCTGCTGGTGCTTGACATAATTATCTCCCTTTATAATTTTCACTTAATAAATCTAAATTGAAAATTTTTTATTTTAATACGAATTACTCTGATTACAAATGTTTACCTATATCTCAATGCCTTTAACTAGCATGTCCACAGTCGTTATGCTGACTTAATTCTGCTATTCTATTATTTTCCTTTTATTGTTATCTCTTTTTATGTCCTTTTTTATTAATTTAAATTGAATACACTGAGTTTTTTTTTGCTTGTTTAAAAGTTATGTTTCTTTTTCTTATCTTTAAGATCAGCTTAATATGTATTTACACGAAATACTACATTTAATAAGTTCTCTTACAAATATATGCTCTCTCCAAATTGAATTATGCTGACATTGTCTATAATTTTAGTCTTATTTTGTTTTGGAAATACTTTCTCTTTTCCTCATACTAGATTTTAACAAGGTTTTTCACCATTCTTACTCTTATATCTCTTGCATCATCTTCTGGATTTATTTTTCTAATCATCTGAGTATTTTCACTTATAGTATTTTTATTAGGGGTCTTGATGACAAGTCCCTGATATTTTCATTCATGGTAATATTTTACGATAAATTGTATTAAATTAAATTAGTTTCTGAATATAAATTATGAGTTCAACATCCTTTTAAATCAAAACATTAAAATTGGCATTCAATTGTTCTCTTGATTCCAGTGATTCCGTTGAGTGTCATGTTCAATTTTTCATTAAAACTTTAAATTTCACTGTCTTTTATAATCTTAAATATTACTATAACATATTTAGATTTATTTAATCTCTAATTTTTGAAACTCTATAAATGTTTTAAATTTAATATATTTGACCCATCTCTACCTTTGGGAAATTTATATCTCTTTTTTTCTTTCGAATATTTCTCCATTTTTATTTTCATATTCTTCTGAAATTCCTATTATCTAAAATTTTGAACCTCAACTTTTATCTAACATACCTGTGATTTTTAATAGAAGCATCTTCCATCTTATTTCTTTTCTGTCGTCCTCTGCGAGAGATCCTACTTTGATCTTCCCAATCACTCTTTTATTACATGGCTTTATCTTTATCTCTTGGATTATCTTTTTTTGTTCTTCAACTATCATTTTTATACTTACCCAACTAAAAAGATCAAGCTGATATTATTTTCTTCTATTTTCAAATCTTTTATCTCCCTAAATATATTTGTCATTTGTTTTAAATTTTATTTATCTGTTCTAATGCTTCTGCTGCAGCTTGCTAGATGATCTAGTTTATTTTTTTTCTTTTTTTCTTTTGAATTGTATTCTTCACTTGTTACGATCTCTCATTTGTTCAGTTTCTCTCTCTGGAAATGTGTATTAGGGAATGGCCAAGGCCAAGCTCCAGTGTGTATCAGTCCTTGGAAAGCACTGCAATTTTGATAGCTATAAACCACATACTGATGACTTCCATTTGTTTGAGGCAGTTTTTTCTAGCCAGATGCTGCTTGCTAAGTCTTTATATTATCTTAAATCAAAAACTTTATCTCTAGAGAATCTGGATTCTAAGGACCTTACCATGGCTATCGCCCCTGTTCTTTGAATTTTATACAATTCTTTTATCACTTATATAAGTCCTTATAACAAACTCCCTTTACTAAATAAATATGCGTCAAGTTCATATTAGAAGCATAATTCACGAAGTGAAAAAGTTTGATAGTAATAATGTAGTTTTATCATAGGGACTGTTTATGCTACAACTTAAAGGGAAAGCTATTAGCAGTGAGAAATTAAGTGAGCCATTAAGTATTGTACATTTGTTTTAAGTAGTTAAATCAAATATCAGTGGCCTACTTTTTCATGAAGTCGCATTTATTTTTTCAATTCGTTTGGAATACCTGGGTAGGTAATTTTATTTTTAAATATGTGTATTTAAAATAGTTTTTAAGTAGAGATTTAAAAAAAGAAAGAATGGATGTTATTCTGTGAAATAATTGCAGGTGTCTATTCTGCATGTTTTAATAATTCAGGTTTGATTTTATAAATATTTTTCTTTCCTTCACACCAATGTGATCATTATTTATTTTTCATTTATTTCTGAG
>NW_011888896.1:1805256-1810546 GCF_000151845.1 Pteropus vampyrus
TTCTGAAATTCCTATTATCTAAAATTTTGAACCTCAACTTTTATCTAACATACCTGTGATTTTTAATAGAAGCATCTTCCATCTTATTTCTTTTCTGTCGTCCTCTGCGAGAGATCCTACTTTGATCTTCCCAATCACTCTTTTATTACATGGCTTTATCTTTATCTCTTGGATTATCTTTTTTTGTTCTTCAACTATCATTTTTATACTTACCCAACTAAAAAGATCAAGCTGATATTATTTTCTTCTATTTTCAAATCTTTTATCTCCCTAAATATATTTGTCATTTGTTTTAAATTTTATTTATCTGTTCTAATGCTTCTGCTGCAGCTTGCTAGATGATCTAGTTTATTTTTTTTCTTTTTTTCTTTTGAATTGTATTCTTCACTTGTTACGATCTCTCATTTGTTCAGTTTCTCTCTCTGGAAATGTGTATTAGGGAATGGCCAAGGCCAAGCTCCAGTGTGTATCAGTCCTTGGAAAGCACTGCAATTTTGATAGCTATAAACCACATACTGATGACTTCCATTTGTTTGAGGCAGTTTTTTCTAGCCAGATGCTGCTTGCTAAGTCTTTATATTATCTTAAATCAAAAACTTTATCTCTAGAGAATCTGGATTCTAAGGACCTTACCATGGCTATCGCCCCTGTTCTTTGAATTTTATACAATTCTTTTATCACTTATATAAGTCCTTATAACAAACTCCCTTTACTAAATAAATATGCGTCAAGTTCATATTAGAAGCATAATTCACGAAGTGAAAAAGTTTGATAGTAATAATGTAGTTTTATCATAGGGACTGTTTATGCTACAACTTAAAGGGAAAGCTATTAGCAGTGAGAAATTAAGTGAGCCATTAAGTATTGTACATTTGTTTTAAGTAGTTAAATCAAATATCAGTGGCCTACTTTTTCATGAAGTCGCATTTTTTTTTTCAATTCGTTTGGAATACCTGGGTAGGTAATTTTATTTTTAAATATGTGTATTTAAAATAGTTTTTAAGTAGAGATTTAAAAAAAGAAAGAATGGATGTTATTCTGTGAAATAATTGCAGGTGTCTATTCTGCATGTTTTAATAATTCAGGTTTGATTTTATAAATATTTTTCTTTCCTTCACACCAATGTGATCATTATTTATTTTTCATTTATTTCTGAGGCAGGAAAAACAGTAACTTTATGATGAACAGGGAAGAAACTATTACACCCTAGTCACTTTTCATGAACTAAGGATTGATGTCAGTGATTGTCACATACAAGTGATTTTTTCCATAAATCTCCATTTCCTCGCAAAAGTGAATCATTGTTTATTTTCATTGCACAAACTTGTTCAGGTTTTCTGTTGTATAAAATTTAATGAAAGCAGGCACAGAACACTTCAAGAACTGAATATGTGTCAGAAAGATATCTTCAAGTTTGTTGAGATACTATCATATAATTACTTGTGGTTCTTTTAGCTATCAGTTATTTTTTTAAGAGGAGATAAAAAAAAAAAGCCTTTAAAGATCCAGTATCGACACTAATTACCATACTGCGTGTGTGCTGTGTATTGTGAACATATATGTGCAACATACATAAAATTACAGATTTAGCTTTATATCATGAGACTTAGATTTGGACTTAAGCTTAAAAGACGTGATGGTGCAATATACTTCCCACCATAGCCAAGCTCAATTATGAGAATTTTGCTTATTTCACCTCTACAACAGCCATCATTTGCTTGACTGCCACTGCTGTCTGTAGCCAGGGTCAAGCACCTTGAGGCACACAGCTGGGCCTCATTGATGGAAGATTCTTACCTCTATAATTCACCTAGAACTTTCTAATTCGCTCTCACTCATCATCTGCCAGAGGTACAGCTTTACAACTGTTCAAACATATAACAAGATATATCTGTTTACTTTGCCTTCTGGGTACACTAATCTTTTTTTTTTTTTTTTTTTTTTTGAGACTGTGTACTTATTGGGGAAGAGGTTATTGTTTCTAGTCAGGGGGTGTTAAGATGTAATGAGAATGTACTTAATTTATAGTTGCTGTTTCTATTTGCCTTATGTGTGTTGTGTCCTTTCTAGATATTTCCCAAAGGAACATTTAATTCATCCAAAATATTTTATATAAGAAACCACACTTACGTGGTAACTTCACTGACAAAATATTTTATATAAGAAACCACACTTACGTGGTAACTTCACTGACACATGGTATAAACTCATTTCTTTCTATTTGCCAATTTGGCTCAATATGCTCTGGAAGGGAAAGTTTCCCTGATCAAATGGAAGAAACCAGGAACTCTAATAGCAGAAATATAGGTCCCTTTTCTACTACAATTTCCACATTCCCTCCAAATGAAACCCATAAAACACTTGTAGTTTTGTTTTTTGCAAAATAATGGACAGTAAGTTGTTGGATAGAAGAAAGAACTAGCTTAAAGGCTTGCTGATGTTGGAGATTTTTAGTTCTTTATTCTAGGGGTTAAAAGCCTTTGGAAGAGTAAAAGATATCTGTGTCGGCATTTTACTGTGGTGGGGATCAAATGCCACCGATTCAATGCTCATTAGGGCTGCTTCTCCCTCACCTGGGAAGCTTAAAGAAGTCTTTATGAAAGCTCAGTGAGGATTAACTTCATAGAAAAGAATAATAATAAAAAAAACCTGTATGATTGGTTTGATTTGTGAGAGAATGAGATCATTTAGTCATTATGCCCTGGGAAACTTTTAAAAAATTTAAATGCATTATAGTCAGAAATATACACATTAAATCATTTAAAATGTGTGAGGTGGGGTTACTACAGTGGTACTTATACCATTTTTTCCCCAGTGAGAGAAAAGCTAATGTTGGTTATTTTAAGAGTGGGAAAAAAAGGAAAAAAAACTTACTATGAATTTTCCTTGGTTGACTTTAGAATATCAAAACTAATACATGGTATATTTGGTGTGTATGTGTGTGTTTATTATAACCCATAATTTTAATTCAGAAAGTATTAAGTGCTGATTATATTTCTGTTATGTACAAATAATACATTATAAATACACATACATATATATTTTCTAATAATAATTTGTCTTCATCTAATTGCTATTTACTTTCAAAATGATTTCGAACGGCCTTAAAAACAAATTATCTCACTGTATATTTGGAGGAATTGGGACCCAGAAAATAGGAGGGAATGTGAGAGGTACAGTGTTAATTAGAGTCTGCTACTATGATGCCCAAACTTGATGCTCTTCGGGACAGCTTTTAACTTTTTTTTAAAACTAGTCACTATTTTGGAGAATTAATGTGTTTTCTAAGAACTTCATTGTGCTCTGCCAGTGAAATAGTAAAGAAAATAGTAAACAAATTTCTCCTCACTGTGTAGTTACTCACTGTCTTATTTTTGTGGAATTTTGTTCATTTCAATAAATCAACAAATATTTGTTTAGGATCTCTTATGTACTAGATATGGTGCAAATATTAGAGTAAGAAAAAAAAACAGTGACTGTAATCAAATGCTATTTTTATGATTTAACTTATCATATTGAGTAATGACTTGGGTTTGCATATCTATCTCCTACACTTTTCCCAACAGTATCCTAATATGGAGGAATACAGATTATATCTTGAGAATATAACTGACTGATAAATAAAATACTTTTCTCAAACAATAACAGATTCTAATTAGAATATCTTTAATTAGAATATTTACAATTAATTCAACTAAGAAGTGTATATAACCAGTCTTTTATGCTGAAGGACATGATTTCAGCAGAGGGATAGTTAATCATTATAGATTTTGCTCAGAGTTACAATTGACTATGGTTAGACTTTGTTCAAGGCCCCATTTGTAAACTAGATTCGACTTGATATATGGCACAGCAGATAATCAGCTTCTGTGTTTTATGCACAGTTGAAAGAATGTATATTCTGTCAACATTGGTTGTTATATTCTAGAGATGCCAATTAGGTTAATGTTATTATATTTTTTGCTCAGATCTTCTATATACTTGATAATTCGTTGTCCGCTTTTTTTTTTTATCAGTTTTTAAGAGAGGTGTGTTACAATTCCCACTGTAGACATGTTTATGTTTCTCCTTCTAATAATGCTAATATTTTCTTTATATTTCTGAAGCCATATGGTTACATGTGCATAGATTTGCCATTTTTATTATAATATAAGGTCCTCTATGTTTCTCTACCATTTCTTCTCTAAAGTCTATTTTGTCTGATATTAACATGGACATACAAGATTTTGTGCATTTGCAAGGAGTGGAAGAAGAGTAGGATGACTGCAGAATATATCTCTTCTACACTTTCAATTGGAAATTTTCTATGAACTTATTTGTAAGATTTGTTTCATGTAAAAATGATATTGTTTTATTTAATGCTCGTGATAATGTTTCCTTTTTATTTAGAATTTGAGTACGTTTTATACTAATACTGTCAAAGTTTAGTTTCTATCTAACAGATAACTTTTTGTATGTTTATCCTGTTTTTTTTTTTTGTGCCTTTTCTCTCTTCTCTCATTTTGGACTACTCAGGTATGTTTTAATATTCCATTTCTTCCTTTTATTGCATAAATAGTATTCATTTTTTAGTTGATTTTCAGTATTTGTCCGAAAAATGAAAACATGCCCTTACCTTTTGTATATCCTAATATATATTAGTGTTTTTATCACTTCTGAAACGAGGCTAGAACTCTGGAACTATTTAGCTCTGTTTGATGCAATGTAACTTTTATGTTATTTCCATGTATTTTAATTTTATAAATATTTTAAGCCCTATGATATAATATTTGTTTAACATTTCTTAACTTCTTATCATTTCTATGGCTTTTTATTCTTTCTAGCATTTCTATAAGTCTCTCTGGATATATTCTTCTCTTATTTGAAGATTTTCTATTAATATTTTCCTTAGAGCAGGTATGATGGACAAAATTCATTCTCTTTTTCTCTTAATCTAAGTGTCTTTTTTCTACCTTTGCTTTTAAAGGATATTTTCGTTTGGTATAGAATTCAAATTTGGCCTTTATATTCTTTCAGTGCATTAAAGATGTCATAACGTCTTAGACTACATAGAGTCTGTTGAAACATCAGCATTCAGACTTACCATCTCTCTTTTGAACAAAATCTGTCTTTTTTTTTCCCCCTCTGGATAATTTTAAGTTTTCTCCTTTTTTATTTTTTTATTATTTATTTATTTATTTGTTTGTTTTAGGGGGATGTGCTTTCAATAGTTTTGTTATAAAATGTCTAGATGTGCTTTTCATTGATATTCTGCTTAAGATGCATAGAGATTTTTGAATCCATGCTTGGA
>NW_011888896.1:1810596-1817882 GCF_000151845.1 Pteropus vampyrus
TTTCTATCTAACAGATAACTTTTTGTATGTTTATCCTGTTTTTTTTTTTTGTGCCTTTTCTCTCTTCTCTCATTTTGGACTACTCAGGTATGTTTTAATATTCCATTTCTTCCTTTTATTGCATAAATAGTATTCATTTTTTAGTTGATTTTCAGTATTTGTCCGAAAAATGAAAACATGCCCTTACCTTTTGTATATCCTAATATATATTAGTGTTTTTATCACTTCTGAAACGAGGCTAGAACTCTAGAACTATTTAGCTCTGTTTGATGCAATGTAACTTTTATGTTATTTCCATGTATTTTAATTTTATAAATATTTTAAGCCCTATGATATAATATTTGTTTAACATTTCTTAACTTCTTATCATTTCTATGGCTTTTTATTCTTTCTAGCATTTCTATAAGTCTCTCTGGATATATTCTTCTCTTATTTGAAGATTTTCTATTAATATTTTCCTTAGAGCAGGTATGATGGACAAAATTCATTCTCTTTTTCTCTTAATCTAAGTGTCTTTTTTCTACCTTTGCTTTTAAAGGATATTTTCGTTTGGTATAGAATTCAAATTTGGCCTTTATATTCTTTCAGTGCATTAAAGATGTCATAACGTCTTAGACTACATAGAGTCTGTTGAAACATCAGCATTCAGACTTACCATCTCTCTTTTGAACAAAATCTGTCTTTTTTTTTTCCCCTCTGGATAATTTTAAGTTTTCTCCTTTTTTATTTTTTTATTATTTATTTATTTGTTTGTTTGTTTTAGGGGGATGTGCTTTCAATAGTTTTGTTATAAAATGTCTAGATGTGCTTTTCATTGATATTCTGCTTAAGATGCATAGAGATTTTTGAATCCATGCTTGGACTTTATCACAGGCTTTGAAAATTTCTGTCAATATGTCTTCAAATTTTACATCTTCCCCATTCTATCTTTAACAGCTTCCTAATAGGCATCTCTGGTTCTGCTAGTATCCCCTATAATTCATCTTCTACTTTGCTGTTGTAGATAATTTTCTGATACATAGACTTGATCTTTTCATTTTATTGTCTAAATGGTATCAATGGCTTCCCACCAACACATTCACATATGCCAGAGAACAAGAAATAATTACAAGGTCTTTTATGGTTTGTTTTATGTTGTCTCTCAAGTTCCATCTTTACTACTACCTACCTTATAGTTTTGAAGTTTCCTATATACACCATGCAGTCTTTCCCCTTTATTCAAGCTGTCATTTCTGCTTTGAATGAGACTTTGAATGAGCCCATTCTGCCTATATTCACACACTTGACTTTCCTGGCTAACATATTTAAATGTTTAAGATATATTAAAAATTATTTTAGTGTCAAGGAAGTTTCCATTGATTTTTTGCATTACTCCCATCCTGATTCAAGTTTCCAGTAGACTAAACTCCCCACACTCATGCTTGTCTAATTGATGCTTGCCTTATTTTATATTACTTAGCAGAATTCACAATAAATAACTACCTAAATATTTACCTCATTGCACTATATTCTCTGTTAAAAAGGCAAAAACTCCTGTTATAATCCAGCTTTTATTATTAAGGAAGAGCAAATTACCAAATATAGTAGGAAACCAATTAATGGAGGAACACTACATTACTATTGGGTGAAAATAATGTTTAACTTATAGGGGAGGTGGAATCTGCTATGTTCCATATTTTTCTCCATATTTGGAAAATTTAACATCGTACAGATCTTTTAAATTGTATTGTACATATCAGCATGTATTTAAAAACCAAGAGACATGCCAATAGAGAAAAAATCAAAAGAAAAAAAGACGAAATAAACAGAGGCAGAAATTTTATAATTAATAAAGATGTCCTTAAAAATACTGTGTTTAACATATTCAAGAAAACTGATATTACAATGCAAACTGTCAGACAGGTTTTGGAATATATAAAAATATAAAATAATGGCTATAAGAACAACTCAATAACCAAAATTTAGAGGTCTATGGGTAGGTTTAATAGCAGAATCGACACAAACTAGGTATACAGTGAAAGAAAAATAATTGATTGCATAGTATCTAGAATGAAGTACAGAGTTCAAAACAAATAATAGAGAAAACTATACATGAAAAATGTTGAATACAATAAAGAATTTAAATCTAGAACATGCAAGTTGAGATGTTCAGCAGGTAATAAGATATATGAATATATTTTAGCCATTAGTATGTATGTGTAGTTAAAATAATATCACTAGAAGAGATTGCACAAGGAGAATGTCCATGTCCAAATTTGAGAGAAACTTCAGAGGAATTTCAAATGTTAATGAGTAAAATGAAGAAGTAGAACCCATAAAGAGGCAAAGATGAAAAATCATTCTGGCATGAAGAGAACTAGAAAAGTGTATTCTTGCTGTAGAAAGCAAAAACCAGAAGTTTTTCAAAATGGAGGACACAATCAGTACTGCTTAATGCTCCAGAAATGTTCACTAAGATTCTAGAACTGAAAAATGTGCATTGAGTTGGATAAGTAAGAAATCATCATTGATCTAAATTAACAAAATTTCGGATTTTGAAGGAGTGAATGGTTGAAAATGGAGTAAACATAGGAATTGTGACCAAAGTTTCTGAATAGATAGAACAAAAAGATAGAGTAAAAGAAAATTGAGATTCAGTCTAACAATGAACATGACTTATCCAAAGAAATGTAAAGAGTAGTTTTCATGGTAATCACCTCACCAGCCTTTTGTGAAGTGGGATAATGAAATGAACGTTAGCAGAAGACCAGAGAAACTGGTATCATATCTAGCAGACTCTGAGCATAAGCTGAGTCTATGTAACAATTATGAGGCTGTTTTTTTGTAAGTTACCTTAGAATATTTGTTAAACTATTTAATACAGTCCCAGAGAAAAGATTGTCTACACAAGTTTCTTTTACCACTTTTGGCAGCATGATTTGTAATCTTAAATTACAAAAGAATCAATGTTTGTAAGTTAAATAAAGCCTCCAAAAGAGGAAACGTGTTCAAGATGATAGAATAGAAAGATCCTGAGCTCACCTACACCCATGGACACATCAATATAACTACATATAGAAGAATTCTCTACAAAGGGGCCATGGAAACTGGATGAACACGGCCTCCACAATAGGAGACAGCACCAAGAAGAGTAGGAGAGGCAGAGACACAGTCTCATTAAAAATAATTCACACTCTACCCATGGTGTTCTATTGTCAGAAGGGATCTCAAAGGTACAGAATTTTTCCATAAGAAATGAGGGATTCAAGCTCCACATCAGGTACCCTATACCTTAGATTCTGCACAGGAGAGATGAGCTCTGAAAACACCTGGCTTTGAAAACCAATGAAGTAAATACCCAGGAAACTATAGAACTACAGAATAAAGGAAAACCTGCTCTTAAAAGGCACATGTACAGACTCATTTGACCTAGAAACCAGTGTATATACATCAAATAAAAAGTTCATAGACCATAGATGAAGGAAACCCACTTTTTAATCTTGGAATGCCTGCCAGAGAGGCAGGAGGCAAGTAGTGCTCTCAGCAGGGACATGGGCCAGCACCTCTCACTGAGCTCACTTATAGCAGTCAGTGGACCCGCCACAACAGAAGGGCATATGTGGCCCACATAGGGGACAACCTAGATCACCTGGTTTTGTTGGCCAAAGGGGATTATGCTGCTGGGCCCCATAGAATATCTCTTACATATGGTCACTTTTTAAAGATTGAGAGATAGAGCCGATCTACCTAACACATAGAAACAAACACAGAAAATTGGGCAAAATGCAGAGACAGAGCAATGTATTCCATATAAGAGAACAAGACAAAACCTCAGAAAAAGAACTAAATGGATCAGAGATAAGCAATCTACTGAATAAAGAGTTCAATATAATGCTTATAAAGATGCTTACTGAACTCAGAAGAACGGATGAAGACAGAAATAAAAACTAGAAGAAAGTACGAATTAAACCTAAAGTATACAATAACTGAAGTGAAAAATAAAGGTTATAACTAGAAATAAAAAATATATGAAAGAAAAAAATCTCAGTAGTAAAGGCAAACATGTAGTGAAGGTAGTATATCAACCACATATAAAGCTCATATGAAAATTAAAAGACAAAAAATAGTAGTCATTTATATCTAGAATTATTAGATAAGGGATAGACAAAATAAAAAGACATAAAATATGATAGCAAAGATGTAAACTGTGGAAGGAGTAAAAATATTGCTTTTAGAGTATGTTCGAACTTAAGCAACAATCAACTTAAAATAGACTGCTATATACCTACATTGTTACATATGAACCTCATGATAACCACAAGTCAAAAACCTATAGTAGGTACACAAAATATAAAAAGAAAAAAAAACAAAAAACAAATATAAACTTTAAAAAATCGATCAATTAGAAGTGAAATGAGCAAGAGGAGAAAAAGAAACAAAGGAACACATAAACAACCAGAAAATGATTAACAAAATAGCAATAAGTACATATCAATAATTACTTTACATGTAAATGGGCTAAGTGTTTCAATCGAAAGACAGAGTGGCTGAATGAATAAAGGAAAAACAAGACCCATGTATGTTGCCTATAAGAAACTTACTTTGGATCAAAAAGCACATATGGACTGAGAATGAAGGAATGGAAAAAGATATCACACAAAAATAGAAACAAAAGCAAGCGCGGGTAGCAATATCTATATCAGACAAAATAGACTTGAACACAAAGACTTTAACAAGAGGCAAAGAAGGGCAATATATAATGCCCCCAAAATAAGAGCATTTAAATACCTAAAATAATATTAACAGACATAAAAGGAGAAAGTGACAATATGACAAAAGTAGGGACCTTTACTATCCCATTTACATCAATGGATAGTTTATTCAGACCAAAAATAGGTAAATAAATAATGAAATAATAAAATATTGGTCTTAAATGACACATTATAGCAGATAGACCTAATACATATATAGAGAGAGCATTCCATCAAAAACAGTGGAATAGTTTTTCAAGTGCACACAGAACATTATTCAGCATAGGTCATATGGTAGGCCACAACATAAGTTTCAGTAAATTTCAGAAGAATGACATTATATCAAGCATCTGTTCTCACAAAAACAAATAGAAACTAAAAATCATTTACAGAAAGAAAACTGGAAAAAAGCACAAACATGTGGAGGCTAAACAACATGCTGCTAAACAATCAATGGGTCAACAAAGACATCAAAGAGGAAATAAAAAAAACATTGAAACAAATGAAAATGGAAACATAACATTTCAAATTTATGAAATAAAGCAAAAACAGTTCTAAGAGAAAAATTTATAGCAATACAAAAGAAGCAAGAAAAATCTCAAATAAACCATTTAACCTTATGCCTAAAGAAAATTAAAAAAAAAAAGAAGAAAGAAAATAAAAAATAATATAAGATCAGAAATAAATAAAATGAAAAGAAGAAAACAATAGAAAAAAATAGTAACAATAAGCGCTGGTTCTTTGAAAAGGTAAATAATTTTGATAAACCTTTAGCCAGACTCATCAAGAAAAAAGTTAGAGGGTCCGAATAAATAAAATCAGAAATGAAAGAAAAGTTACAAATGACACTACAGAAATACAAAGGATCATAAGAGATTACTATGAACAATTATACACCATCAAACTGGACAATCTAGAAGAAATGAATAAATACCTAGAAACACACAATCTTCCAAGAATGAGTCAAGAGGAAATATAAAATCTGAATAGACCAACTATCAGAAATTAAAAAATTCCCAGAAACAAAGTCCAGAACAAGATGGCTTCATAGGTGAATTCTACAAAACATTTAAAGAAGAGTTAATACCTATTTTTCTCAAACTGTTTCCAAAAATCGAAGAGGAAGGAACACGTTCAAACTCATTTTGTGAAGGCAACATTACTCTCATATCAAAACCAGAAAAAGACACTACACGAAAAGAAAATTACAAGCCAATATTCCTGATGAACATACATTGAAAATCATGAATAAAATAATAGCAAATCAAATTCAACAACACATTAAAAAGATCATACACCATTATCAAGTGGGATATATTCCAGGGATACAAGGATAGTTTAATAACATCAAATCAATCAACATTTTAAACTACATTAATAATGTCTGTAGGATGAAAATCATATTTCAATAGATGCAGAGAAAACATTTGACAGAATTCAACATCCTCTTATCACACACCCTCAATGAAATGAGTTTAAAGGGAACACACCTCATATTAAAGGCCATATATGATAACCCACAACTAACATCATACTCAGTGCTGAAAAAGTATAACCTTTGCCTCTAAAATTAGGAAAATCAGGAAGCAGACTTGTGCTCGCTTCAGCAGAACATATACTAAAATCAGGAAGCAGACAAGAGTGTCTATATTTGCTACTTTTATTAAACATGGTATTTGAAGTCCTAGCCACAGTCATAAAGAAGAAAAATAAATAAAAGCCATCCAAATTAGAAAGGAAGAAGTAAAACTGTCTCTATTTGTAGAAGACATGATATTATATATAGAAAATTATAGTACCAAACAAAAAACTCTTAACTAATGATGAATTCAATAAAATTGTAAGATACAGCATTAATGTACAGATGTGTGTGTGTGTGTGTGTGTGTATGTGTGTGTATAAAATGAAATTTTACTTAGCCATCAAAATAATGCAGTTTTCCATTAGTGAGAACACAGGTTGACCTAGAGGGTATAATGCTAAGTGAAACAGTCAAATAGATAGAGGAAGACAGAAACCACTTGATTTCACTTATCTAAAGCAAAATCTGAAAGAGCAAAAACAAATGAACAAACAAAACAAAACAGAAACAGACTCATAGAAACAGAGAAAAAACTGATGATTGTCAGAAGAAGGAGCTGGGAGAATGACTAAAAAATGTAAATGGAATTAAGAGGTAGAAACTTCTATTAATAAAATAAAGAAGTTATGGGCTTATAATGTATAAGAAATATAGTCAATAATATTGTAATAACTTTGTATGGTGACAGATGGTTACTAGACTTAATAGGGTCATCATTTCATTAGGTATTTAAAAGTTGAAACACTATGTTGTACATCTGAAACTAATATAATATGGTATGTCAACTACACTTCAATAAAAAGTAAGGTCTCTGAATGAGAATGTCAAAGATATGTACACTGGTCATATAATTTTAAAAATGTTCCACATTTTTGCTCAGAATTTGTACCCAAATTTTAACAACAGACTTCTACTTGGCCTTGAAAATAAATTTTACCTTGTTTCAAAGTTCTATTATTTGAGTTGCTATTTTT
>NW_011888896.1:1817932-1820335 GCF_000151845.1 Pteropus vampyrus
TGTGTGTGTATAAAATGAAATTTTACTTAGCCATCAAAATAATGCAGTTTTCCATTAGTGAGAACACAGGTTGACCTAGAGGGTATAATGCTAAGTGAAACAGTCAAATAGATAGAGGAAGACAGAAACCACTTGATTTCACTTATCTAAAGCAAAATCTGAAAGAGCAAAAACAAATGAACAAACAAAACAAAACAGAAACAGACTCATAGAAACAGAGAAAAAACTGATGATTGTCAGAAGAAGGAGCTGGGAGAATGACTAAAAAATGTAAATGGAATTAAGAGGTAGAAACTTCTATTAATAAAATAAAGAAGTTATGGGCTTATAATGTATAAGAAATATAGTCAATAATATTGTAATAACTTTGTATGGTGACAGATGGTTACTAGACTTAATAGGGTCATCATTTCATTAGGTATTTAAAAGTTGAAACACTATGTTGTACATCTGAAACTAATATAATATGGTATGTCAACTACACTTCAATAAAAAGTAAGGTCTCTGAATGAGAATGTCAAAGATATGTACACTGGTCATATAATTTTAAAAATGTTCCACATTTTTGCTCAGAATTTGTACCCAAATTTTAACAACAGACTTCTACTTGGCCTTGAAAATAAATTTTACCTTGTTTCAAAGTTCTATTATTTGAGTTGCTATTTTTCAGCTTCACGCAAAAGTTCTGATCTTTGCAATCTGCAGGCCCCCAAATCACTAGGATCCCCTGCATTTATTCCCAAAAGGTAATATATGCTCTGTTTCATATAGCTCTTCCAAATCTTATCTCTTCTTTAAGACCTGATTTAGCTCCATCTACTCTGGAAAACTTTTTTTTAATCTCGCCTACTCTGAGACGTTTTCCCCTTTGACACTTAGTTGTAATTATCTTTATTACTCTTTAAATACCTCATATTTTCATGACCTTTTTCAATCCTGTATTACGTTTTCATTTAATTCTCAGTTCAAATTTTAATGTGCTGTATGTCATCTCCTCAACTGATATGTATGTTCTTTGTAGGGTATTTTACTTTGTATCCATTTAAAGGCACTTGCAATATATAATATCATACTTATAATAAAATTATAATAAATACCTTTGAATACTGATCATTCATTGAATACTGTATGGTTAGTTACTCTAAGCACAAAATATATTTATGCTGCTAGTAAATCCTTTGAGTATAGTCAGTCCCACTGGTCATATAGATACTGTATTAAAGATTTTGAAATATTATACATAAGAGCAACTCGTATCTCAGTCAAGTTCTCACCATGGCAACAGATGCTTATTTCACAAAGAATGAGACTGTTTTTCTTGTTGTAGATAATGTAAAGCTTGATACTCAGAGTGTTTTGTTTTCTTTTGTTTTTTAAAGTGAAATTATGCACATATACATACAATATTCTTATTTAAATAGATAACATGTGAAATTCTTTAGGAATCAGTTGTGTTTAGAATTTATATTGAAAACACATTTTACCTGAAAAGATTACAGCTGTAATCTAACTTGACATTAAAAGCAGCACTCTCTATATTAAGCCAAGGTCAGAAGACATTGAGTTATCCACTCAAAATTGTTTAACCAGCATTTTACCTGATTTATGGGGTAAAATGAGAATATAATTTTGGGTGAGCTAAAAATTTAGTGCATTTAATAGGTATCGGTGTACCCAAAATTTAATCCACATGAATAAACTCTTACGTCATGTTCAAACACTTAAAATATTGTATTTTAGATTTTTTTTTACAGCATTATTTCATTACAATGATTATTTTTTACTTTATCATAGTTTTTTCATGGTTAATAATTCATCCCAATTTAAAATCTACATGCAAAGGCACCTCTAAATATACTAATCTTCTCATATGTACAGCATATACATTTACACTTTTGCTTATTTTCCCTGAGTTAAAATGTTGCCCCAGTCACCATTATCATTCCAGTGATTTTTTCTCAAACTCTTATCCAGCTCAACTTAATTGAAGTCCATTTCTAAGAATTTCAAATAGATTAAATAGAAAGTAAAAGAGTTCTTGGTAGGAAAACACTAAATATATAGCAATATTTGTAAGAAGTATAGTGTTTTGAATAAGAAATACTATTAATTTTCTATATTAGAAATTAAAAATCTCTTGCTCAGTAACTTTGACAGGGCTATAAAACTTTAATATATTATAACCCAAGTTCTTGCTATAAAACTATTTCTAGTTCCTATTTATATTCCACAAAAAGCTAAAAAAATCTACTAAAGTATTCTTCCAATGACCTCAATTTTAACTAAAATAACTACATGGAGAAACAATTCTAAGAAAGTCATCTTTATTCTGAGAGTTTTGGATTAACCATCTGTAGTATCATCAACAAATCAGTAAATCACAGAATCTATCAAAAATACTAA
>NW_011888896.1:1820385-1833393 GCF_000151845.1 Pteropus vampyrus
GGTATCGGTGTACCCAAAATTTAATCCACATGAATAAACTCTTACGTCATGTTCAAACACTTAAAATATTGTATTTTAGATTTTTTTTTACAGCATTATTTCATTACAATGATTATTTTTTACTTTATCATAGTTTTTTCATGGTTAATAATTCATCCCAATTTAAAATCTACATGCAAAGGCACCTCTAAATATACTAATCTTCTCATATGTACAGCATATACATTTACACTTTTACTTATTTTCCCTGAGTTAAAATGTTGCCCCAGTCACCATTATCATTCCAGTGATTTTTTCTCAAACTCTTATCCAGCTCAACTCAATTGAAGTCCATTTCTAAGAATTTCAAATAGATTAAATAGAAAGTAAAAGAGTTCTTGGTAGGAAAACACTAAATATATAGCAATATTTGTAAGAAGTATAGTGTTTTGAATAAGAAATACTATTAATTTTCTATATTAGAAATTAAAAATCTCTTGCTCAGTAACTTTGACAGGGCTATAAAACTTTAATATATTATAACCCAAGTTCTTGCTATAAAACTATTTCTAGTTCCTATTTATATTCCACAAAAAGCTAAAAAAATCTACTAAAGTATTCTTCCAATGACCTCAATTTTAACTAAAATAACTACATGGAGAAACAATTCTAAGAAAGTCATCTTTATTCTGAGAGTTTTGGATTAACCATCTGTAGTATCATCAACAAATCAGTAAATCACAGAATCTATCAAAAATACTAAGTTAGGATCGCCATTGAAATTTCTTTCACACATTACTAAATCCAGCCAGTGTTATCTTGGAAATATATCATCAGCGTGTCCTATCTTTTCTTTAAATTCTAATATCTGCTTCAGTATCTCAATGATAAAATAAAAATAATCAAACAGTAACTTTGGTCAATTTGCATCACCACAACAATTTACTCCTCTGCATTGTGCTTTCTCTTTCATTATCAGAGATATATGACCTCCTTCCGTATTGGGGTCAATCCATCCCAAATATACTAGATCCCATTCGCTCTTGCTTACTCATGAGCACTATTACTGTGTTTTTCCTGTCTTCTTGCATCTTTGTTATTTATTTCTTTATTAATTATTTTAATCAGCACACAACATTGTTGTTATTTCTCCCATCTTAAAACATAATAATAAAAAAATCTCTTGTGACTTTCTACAACTCATCAATTACAGGTTATCTGCTCTGGTCAAAAAGAAGCCTCCTCAAAAGTGGAGTCTATAGTTATTGATTTCAACTTCACTCCTATTACTTGTATAATTTGTGCTCTAATTGATATAAAATAAAATGTTCATTTCTTAAGTACAAAGTTTGATGATATTGACAATTGGATACACCTATGTAACAACCATTCACAAGATCTAGAACAATTCCATCACCCTAGAAAGTCTTCTTAAGTTCCAATCAAGTCACTCTCCTACCCCCAGGCAAAAAATGATGTAAGACATTATAAATAAGAGCTCAGTAATAATTCTTTTATTGAAAGGTAGAATCAAGAATTAGATGATAAAAGCCAAAAGTACCTTGGCAGAACACCAGACTCTAGTGTGTATGATAAGACTTGAAGAATGAAAGCTCACTTTTACATTGTTAAGGTAGAAAAATAAGAGCTACTCACACATAGAGAAATTAGTGATCTGAAGATGGATTTTTAAATTCAAGTTAAAACAAAATTTTGTATTTTGTATTGTGTAAAAGAAAGCTAAAATGAATGCGAGATTAGTCTGTAGTAATCTTACAGGCAATGGTTCTTTGTCTTGTTGTTCTCATTAAAGACCTAGTCTTTGTCTTCATAGGTGTACTTCTACCTGTCCTAAAGTTACACTTCTCTAAATTTTATTAAAGTTACTAAAATGTAATTTCTGGAGAAATGTTACAAGAATTCATAAAAGGGGGTTCTAATCAAAAGCAAACAAACTTGCTCTTTAATTAAAATTAGAATTTTTTCTAATTAAATTTTTCTTGCTGTAGGCTTGCATGGATATTTATGTCATATACAAAAATGTACTTTAGATGAGAGTATGTTCTCCTTACAAAAGGTCATAAATCTCTCTTATAAATCAAAATTCATGTCTTCTCTCTGATTGATTTTTAGTGTATATGAGTCCTTGAGTACATTTGAAATTACATAAGCCATGTGATACAAGATAGTTGTTTTAAACTCAGCAGATATACCTCTATATTTAAAATTGATGAATTACTTCAAAGAATTTGCCTTTCTGTTTTATGGGTTATTATAGACAATTCTAATGCCATTTGTTAAACTGCAAATGTTGGTTTTCCTTTGACCATTATATGTCATATTCTGATACCTGGGGGTCGGCAGAGGTTAATATTTTTTGTGGAACAATTTAGTTTTTATATATTTAATGGTTTTAAGTAATATTTTTAGGATATAATATCAAGTTCCATGTATTAATTTTATTAAGGTAGTAATGAAAATGAGTCATTCAAAACAATATATGCTAGATAATAGCAAATTTAATTCTGCAATGTGAGATGTAATAAAATGAAAATCCAGAGTTGAGGAGACATATATAAAAGTATGACAGATCGAGTAAAATACAAAGACTGTTACTATTTGATAAACAGTTAAAATAAGAAAACAACATATCGCATTTTGAGAAGATAAAAAATAAACTGAAAAGATGCATAGATGTATATAAATGTAATGCTTTAAGTATTTAAAATCAGAAGAAAGAAGATTAAAGTCATTTGATATAAGAAGTTAGAAAATAACAAAAATTATCCAAGAAAATTATAAAGGATAGAAATAATGATAGATGAAGAAATTTTTCAATAAATTGAAAAAAAAGCATAATTTATATATCGACCAAGGACTAATTGTTAGAAATAAATAAAATAGTTATATATTTCAAAGCTCAATAATTCTGAAGTAGTTAAGACATTTTGGTATGGGGATAATATAAATAGATCAAGAGAATAGAATAGAAAAGCTTGAAATAAACCCATACATGTATAGTCAATTTATTTTCAATGTAGGTATAGCGTAATTCATTGGGGGGAGATACAGATGTTACAGAAAATGGTACTTGAATAATTTGATAGGTCTATTCTCATTCAGAAAAAAAATTAAACCAGAAAAAAAGAAAGTCTTAATACACACCGCTTAGAAAAGTTAACTCCAAATTGACCGAAATTTTAAAGTATAAGTTTTTTTAAAAACTCAATGGTAATACATTTGAAAGTCTCAATGATATGAAAAATATCATATACATTTTCAAAATCAATTCAAGAAGACTGAAAAATTCTTCAACAATAAATCTGGGAGACAAAAAAAAAGATAAATTTAACCATGGATTCCCCAGTGTGCCAAACTGAAAACAAACAAACAAACAAACAAAAAACTGACAAAACTACAGGTTTTTTGACTCACATAATTGGAATCAGTGTGAGACTATGATATAACCATGGACTTCAGCTTCCAAGACTATTTCTGTCTTTTATCTCTTCTCTTGTCTGGTGTCAGCTATATTTTTTCCTGCTTATTTCTGCGGCTTCTCTATAGGCCCATTTATTTAGAGCATCAGGATCAATGAGAAAAGGGTATATCTTTTAAATAGTTACTAGAGTCTGATTCACAGCATTAACATGCCCATCCTTAAACCAAAGCCTGCCTTGAACAAGTTATATGATTTCTATGATCTTTTCAGGGCACATTGTTAGTGAATTCCTGTATTCAGGGGGAAGAGTGTTCTTTTATCAGGAGAATGGCAAAGGCACACATGGTAATGACTCCACTGGTCCAAAAAACTTTTATAGGTCATTTCTTTAAAATAAGAAAATTTTCCTTCCTTTTGGCTTCTGAGTAACGGAGCCCTTTGTGTACATTATGTATCTTAGAGGACGATAAAGCATACCTTTCACTAACCTAAAGAAAAAAATCAGAAATATTCTCCCCATCTTTTTTTGATTCATGGGCTAAACATATAAAATGGGATCCACCAATCAAATCTTCACAACAGACCGAAACTGGGAGTTGTTTGCTGGAAGTTGTTCCTACACATAGGAAGAGAGCCCTCTGGTGGCCATTTCAGTTATAGGAAGAAAAGCTTCTAGAGACTAGAGAAAATGGAGTTAGTATCAAAATCCATTGTCCAGTGCTACAAATGTAGCTGGTGATAAAAGATATATATAAGCACCCAGTGTTTGCAGGTAGCAACAGAGATTTCATAACTGAAACATGTCTTCTGTATAATTTTGAAAATTGTTCTTGGCTTTCATTCAAAACCCTATTTCTCTAATTCTCTGAGAGACTAGTGAACTTAATAAAGACCAGTGATCTTTATTAAGGACCTTTTATAGTAAAATATTTAAATACTTAAAAAGATATTTTTGTCATTTGCAACTATATAATTTCACTGGGACTAGATGTATCTTCTTTAAATTAGTTCTAGCGTATGTGTGTGTATAATCTATGAAACACTTAATATTAAAATTCATAAATTATAAACAAATATATATGTAAGTATATATTTAAAATGTGTATATACATACATGTGTATATGCATACACATATGACCAATCACAACAGAAATGTTAAAGGTCAACTTAATTACTGGTAAATGGCAATTAATAAATAATGAATAATCTTTGACTAAGTAAAGTTTATTCCACAAATATACTGACTGATAATGAAAAAATATATTCACATATTTCAACATATTAATAGTTAAAAGGTAAGGAACATCATCGAGTTATGGCTATCATTGTGAACAATGGATTTAGAAAGTAGAAATATCTAATAAGAAAAAATAGAGAAATATATAATGAAAGGCATTTTCTAGTGTAATAAAAAACATCTGTCTCAAGCAAGATCCATCATTATAGACATGGATTATTGACAAAATAATGAAATTCGCTCTAATACCAAGGAAAAGTCAAATATATCTGCTGTAATCATGATTTTTAACTCACATTTCCCTTTGAACTGAAATCAATATAATACAAGAAATTGAAAGTACTATTGTACAAAAAGAAAATAAGTACTATTGTACAAAAATAAGTACTATTGTACAAAAAGAAAACATATAGACTGTATATATATATATATTTCTTTGTTGGGAGGTTATGTACTTTGATTTCCCCTAGATTTATTTGTTGAAACCTTAATACCCAATGTGAGGATATCAAGATCTAAGGCCTTTGAGAGACAATTAGATCATGAGGGTGGAGCCCACTTGATTGGATTAGTGCCTTATAGGAAGGGACTTCAAAAGCTTGCTTCCTCTCTCTTCTCTCTGCTTTGTGAAGCTACATGGTGAGGACAGCCATCTGCAAACCAAGAATTGGCTGTCTGGGCTCAAACCAGATATTAGATCTGTTGGCATCTTGATCATGGACTCCCAGCCTGCAGACGGTGAGAAATAAATATCTGTTGTTTAACTCCCCCAGTCCATGGTAATTTGTTATAGACGACTAGACTAAGATATATGCATATATAGTCTAAAAGAAATAAATATTGCAAAGAAAATCAAAACAATAATTTGTAAAGATCCATGCACTCCAATATTTGTGGCAGCACAATTTACAATAGCCAAGATATGGAAGCAACCTAAATGTCTATCAACAGACGATGAAATAAAGTTGTGTTCATATATACAATGGAATATTACTCAGCCATTAAAAAAATGAAATTCTACCATTTTCAATGACATGGATGGACCTAGAGGTTATTATGCTGAGTGAAATAAATCAGACAGAGAATGATAAATACCATATGATTTTTACTTATATGCAGAATCTAAGGAACAAAAAGAACAAACTAATCAAAAACAAACTTACCAATATAGAAGACAGTTTGGGGATGGACAAAAGGGAAGGGTATTGGGGAGCTGGGAGAATGGGGTAAAAGGTTAAAAAAAGTACAAATTAGTAGTTGATAGATGGTCATGCAAATGGGGAGCAGGACATAGGGAAGGCAGTTAGCATTAATGTCATGGCTAGGTGGAGAGTTGGAAAGAAAGAGCAATCAGGGGGATCATTTTATAAAGTATATAAATGTCTAACCAATGTACTGTATACTTGAAACTAATAATAAAATTAAATTTTAAAAAAACTGTATAAAAGAAAATAGAAACAAATAAAAGAAATAAATGTGAAACTGGCAAAATACTACCAATCAGCAGCAGTAAGTGAGCAAAGTCATGACATTAATAAGAGAAAATGACTCTCAATCTTGATGTCTACACTCTTCTCAATTAACATACGCAACAAAAATAAAATATTCTGAAACATTTTTGAACTCACAGGTTCTCAATAAAACAATTATTTAAAATGCTTTAGTAAGAGGGAAGATAAAGTCAAAGAGTGAGATTCAAGATACATGTTAAAAAAAAGAAATCAGATTAAACATGGATAAACATAATTGTTAGTATTTGCTAAGAAGTAATACCAATACTGAATTTAGAAAAGCTAATTATATAGCATCATTGTATATATAAAATCGACAGAATTACAAGGAAAATTTGATGAACTATGTTTGGCAAGTGATAAAAAATCACCTAGAGATTTATAGGTCAAATGCTCAAAATTTTTGAAAAGTATATAAGATTTAAACAATATAATGAACAATTTCAATCCAGTGGATAAATATAGAAGTTCAAGCACAACACTGTGATTATGAACATATATTCTGGAATGTGACTTTTTGGGTTCGAACTCAAGCTCTGCTTATTATAGTTAGTTGACCTGGTTATCACAATTTCCTCATCTGTAAATTACTAATAAAATTATCTACCTCATAGGTTAATTAAGGAATTATGTTTTAAAAACAGATTCTGATTTATAGTAAGTGTTCAATAAATGTTAGCTATTATTATATCTGTGGATTCATATATTTGCCCAAATTTGTTTTACATAAGTAATATATACATCACATAATTATCATATGATATTTATATATTTTTAATCTCTACCATTTCAAAAAAGAAAAAAAGTATAAAAACTTGAAGAATTTCATTGTGACAAATTAAATTTATCAGTGTGTTAGTCATTATAGTTCTTTCAATCAACTGCTTAAACAAACTACAGATTATACTAGAAAGCAACTGATGTCTTACAGTATCCCATAATTATGTGAAAAAACAGGATGCATAAATCCATGGATCAGGAACTAAAAGCTGCCAGAAATATAGAAATTATTTTCTCACCATTTCTCTACTTGAGCCTACAGTGTTATCTTTCTTTTCCATTCTTCTGTACTTATTTGTGTTATTCTTTTCTCTCCACTAACTGGCTTTCTTCAGCTTCTTCCTTATACACATACTTGCCTCTTAACTCTTAAATTTTCATCAGTTTAGTGCCAGCTAGAAAAGAAGGCTAACTACAACTTGGTCCAGATTTTAAATTCCTAGGAAAAATAATTTAATAGTCCAAACTTGGGTCAGGAATTGGACTTTCTGCAGTCAATTACCGAAGGTTGGGGTTAGGAATTACAAACAACTAATGGTAGGTTCTCAGCATAGGAGTTATCGTAGCCTATGAAGTAATCACCATAATATTTGTTACAATCAGCACACTGCCTACCGATCTTAAAAGATATACTATAATGTTTTACTTTATAGAATAACTACTTAAAAATTTTAGTTGGTGAGAATCCATGCTTATTTTAGAAAAATACAACTATAAAAACAACTAAATCTACTATCTAGTAACTATCCTGGACAATAAATCTAGCATGATGGTGAAGCAGTCTTTTATTTATTTATTTTTTAATTTTAAACATCATCATGTACCTTCTCTATATTAAGATAACATAATCTTAAATTTAATCATTTTTGTCGTATATCTACTCTATGTTAAAATAAATTGTTATTTTAGTTCTGATTATCTATATTAAAGGGAAATTAGCAACATCTATAAATTCATAGAAAATCAGGCTAAGATATACTAACTTGTCTTTCAACAAAGGTTCCAATTTCTCACTATTGCACATAGATTTCACCCCCAAAAACGTGCTAATATTATTTAATTTTAATTTTATTCATATGTGAAAATGTGTTTGTTATGGGGGAAAAAAGCTTAGAATACCTTACAGTATTCTAAGCACCAAGCTAAGTATTTTACATACATTACCTAATGCAAACCTCATTATAATTATGTGAGGTAGGTTTTATCATCATCTCTGTTTTAAAGATGATAAAACTGAAAAACAGAGTCATTAAGTAATCTTCCTAATGTTATATGTCTAGCAATAACCAGAGCTAGTATGAAGAGGTAAGCAGTGATACTTCAAAATCTACTTTTAATCTCTATATTCTGTGTGTGTGCATGTGAGTGCGAGCACTTGGGCATATTTGCACATCCTCTTGCAAATGCTTACATATGTGTAAAACCGGAATAGGGAGAGAATGTAGGGGTAGGGTTGCAGAGAGAAAGATTCTAATACAGGGTGAAAGAAAAGAGAAAAAATGGATGAGGAAGGAAAAGAGGAAGAAGAGAGATGGAAAAGGAGACAAAATATTTTTATTAGTACTCTGAAAACTAGAAAACTTCCTAGCTGATGGATACTATCTGAAAGATGCCATGGAAATTTTCCAATTTATCAAATCTTATCAAAGGTATACACTGTAACATATTGTTTGACTTCTAAAATTAATCCTTCTAAATGGTTTTTAAAAATATTTTATTAATGGCAATTATATATATATATAAATAAAAGTGTAAATATAAATAATGACATAGCTTATAAATACGTGAATAGAAATATTGCTTACTTTAATTTTCGTACTATATTTTTCATTCCAGGTTTTATAATAATTTTGTTTAAAGATAATGAGTAAGCATTTATGTCTATTTGGTTATTTTTAGAGAGTTGATATTGAATTAATAGAAACAGAAAGGGTTTGGGCTACAATTTGAGAATGACATTAAAACATATTGCTTGTCAACAGCTTTTCTATTTTCCTTTCCAGTCTATTATAATGTTAATTAAATTTTAACTTAAACTAGAGGAAATGTTATATGTGTCAGCACTAAATTAAAATACTGTTTAGTACTCATTAAATCAACATGGCTGGATTATAACAATTTTGCTAAGAAAAAGAAAGATTCATTTTAACATATGCAGTGTTGAGCAGTACATTAGACTCATTCGATTATGACATTATATCATATAAATTATAATTACAATTCAGACATTTTTATTAATTGGATTGTTCTTAGTAAATTAAATTCAACATTTCTATTATCTCTATTCACATAGAAATACAATTGATATATAGAATTTATAGACTTCATATATAAGAATCAGAGTTTTTTTCCCAATGAGAAACCAGTTCAGCACCTGATATATGTAAATACAAAATAAATACAACAATTTTAATGTAACTTTGCACTAGGCTACATATTATGCTTCTTGACTTTCCCAAAGCCATGCACATTTGGCCACGCCAATATTTAGGTAGCAGTTTACAGAAGGAATTCAGAAAATACTACTGGCAGTATGGTTGTTTTCTACAAACAAAAATGAAGTGTGAATTTGTAAAGAATTGTGTCTTCCAAAGGGAAAGTAAAACTGTAAATAATGCAAATTGGCAGGATTATAGAATATAATGATTCCAAAGAATATTCTGAGTTATAATTGGAAATCGTATTGAAGGAAACAGGTTACTCTATTTTATGTGTTGCTAAGTGTTGAATATGTAGCTTGCAAAGAATTCAACTATACCAGAGAAAATGAAAAATATACTGCAATATTATATTCATTTAAGAACCACTATTATGCCACAAAGTATATGATACAGCACTTGAGGAAAAATGTTTTCTAATGTTTTTAAGTACTTAACACATTATAAAGTATCTCTAAGACCATGGGTGATTTGACTTTCTGGTGCTGAATATAAGAACATATTATGTATGCTTAGATATGGAATATCCAAACAGAACTCAGAACTGTAATATTCTAGCAATCTGTAGGATGAACAGCAGCTAATTTTTTTTTTTTAATAAATGGCAGTCCTCATTTGTTTAGGAAACAACAGAAATAGTAAGGAGTGGGAATAACTCTCTTAAAAGGCTAGAAGTATAAGCTTTCCCTAACTAAACATACGAGAGAGAGAGAGAGAGAGAGAGAGAGCGAGAGAGAGAGAGCGAGAGCGAGAGCGCAAGAGAAAGATTTACTCTTCACTTCTCTAAGGAAAACTGCTACCTGCTGACTGGGAAACATTCTATATTTACCAAAAGTGGTTTTCAGTGTCTCATTTTTACTGAGCATAGATAAATATTATTTCAAGAGCAAAATATAGGCATTTGTGATAAAAATGAAGAAACAAGAATCAGTGTCCATAATCCTAATTAAGTTAACAGAAAAGTCTGGAAAAAAAGAATACTACCAAGTTTTGAGAGATGAGGAAAAGGGACAAAAAAAGGCATCAACTTTCAGGATACCTAGGAGTAGGTTGAGTATCTTCGGGCAAGTCCCTTTCATAGTGATTGCCAAGGCTGTTGCAATGAAGTTTCTGACATGCAACCCCACCTTTGGATTTTCAGCTTGGCTTTTGAACTCTTTTTTCTTTATGTGGCATTTTATTCCGAAGAAATGAATTTGAAGGGTCTTCACCAGGGTGGATTACTCTAATGTTCTATGTCTTTAAATGTTCTATGTTGAAAAATCATGAAAGAAACTGAAATAAGTATGATGAAAACAACAGGAACTAAAACACAATGTATAATGAAGCAGAGAGAAACAGGACTGCTATCTTCTATATTTGGAAAGTCAAAGATAAAGAAAAAAGAGCTTAGAGTTTACGTTTTTTAGTCTTCATCTTTTTAATCACAGTCTTACTTTGCTAATATGTACTTAATACTTTACTATATGTAAAAAACAGTAAAGTCCAATTTGCTCATCAGGTCTTGCTGAAATGATTTCAAAATATATTACCTTAGAAATAGAAAAGCAGTAAAGCCAATTTCAATGTTGACCAAACTCAGGACCATAACAGTTTCCACAACATTGTGGTGAAAGGACCAGTACCATTAAATGGCCTCCAAGCTGGAAGTAAGAACAATTTTGCAAAATAATGACTTTGGAATCAATTACTTCAATCTTTCTATATTTTACATAGAGAAAAGGAATAATTTCAGGTGAAACAGTCAGGAGCTTAATGGAGAATATACATTTTCCATTTTCTGTATGGTTTCAAAATGGTCAGTGCTATATAAATATAAGGCTACTTTGAATACTTCAACTGTGAAATCACAACATTTACTTTTAAAGTAAACTAAAAATCAAAACTGTGTCTTCATATTGATTTTAATTTATCTTTTTAAAAGAAAGATCTATTTTGACACAACTCCAATTAACTGATTGAGTACGTATTTACAGAAATTGATCATTTAATTAGTTCGCATAGATTAATGAGTATCAGAGATGTGATATTTATTATCTGATGTTTGTTAGTTTTTGCATTAGTTAAAAGTTATCACAATATTCCATCTATTTAAAAAGCAAACCATTGTGTGTATTTTATTCAGTAGTCACTGTCCTGAATCCTATGTGTATGTTACATAATTTCATTCTTCCAAAAATATTAGAGTTCCTGGAGAGCTGCTATCAATGTTCCAAACTTTAACCTGCTTCATCTTAGTCTCTTGGTTGTTGTATCCTTAAAGTACTAGTAAAACTGGATATTGTAGAATTTCTAATTCACTGAGTCTGATTTGAGAATTCAATTCTTTGTGTGTGCTAACTCATGAGCAATGCTTCTATGAGCCTTCTGCTACCTTCTTGCACATGGGCAAGACATTCTCTAGTATATACACTGTAGCTACCAGTGCTCCCCTCAGCCTTTATTTTTTTTTTATCCATGGGGGTAAAAATGCTGATGTATATACCTTTGCCTGAGATCTTTCTATGGCTTTTGAAACATGATCTGCCTTTCTGCAAATCAGAAGTCTCAAGCAACTAATGACAATGAGAAGCTTTACTCAAAGACTGAGGGAAGTTGGCGCAAAAATATATCCTGTTTCTTCTTCACCTCACCCCACCTCAACAGAATAACCCTAGAGCACTGTTCTGCCTCTTAGAGTTTACCAGTATGATAATACTACAGTTGCTCTCAATGGCAACTTGCTTTATAATCTAATAATTACTTTCTTCCCTCCTCTGTCTCTGTTTCTCACTTCTTTACTGATGTCTCCTAAAATCCTTGACTAAGTTTATTTCTAGAGAAAATTAAACTAAGACATATCCAGGAATCAAATTTTAGTGTTGTAGATTCCACAGATTTACAAGCAAGAGGCAAATAGTTTCTACAAATATTTGTATTAATTTATATTCTCAATGTTAGTGTGTATTGTCCTGTTGATTCACACCCTCAAGCAAACTTTCTTAATTTCTTTCAACCTAGTTTATGAAAAATGGTATCCCCTTGTATCCCAATGAAGTAATTTCATATCTTGTATTATTAATAAGGATAAATATCTTTCCATGCATTTATATTTTAATTTTGTTTCCTCACCAACAAATGGCTGTTTAGGTCTTTTGCCTAGTTTATGTTAAGATGCTTGTCTTATTCTTATGTATTGTTATAAGTTCTTTATATATTCAATATACTAATTCTTGGTTATTTTAAATGTGTTACAAATTCTATTTTTTTATTTCTCCAATTTGTCTTTTTAGTGAAGTTTGATAAAATGAGTTTTTAATTTTAATATTGTTGGTTCTATGAGTAATATCTTTTATGGTTAACACTTTTTGCTTTTGACTAAAAAAATTCTTTTCTACCATGAAGTAATAAAAATATTTTCTTATATTCTTTACTAGAACTATTAAAGTTAAATCTTTCACAATTTAGTAATTAACCCATTAAAAATTGACTTCTCTGTGGTATTAGATATGGACACAATTTCATTATTCTCTCATTAGACAATTTTCCTGGTACTATATATAAATAATCCTTTCTTTATTTGTTCTTCATTCTTTCAAAATGTTTTTCCTTCTATATCACAGTCAGCAAACATTTTTTTT
>NW_011888896.1:1833917-1850237 GCF_000151845.1 Pteropus vampyrus
ATTAAAAGGTAATATGTTACCATAGAACATATTATCTTTTAATATTATACCTACATATCTTTATAACTATATCTATACCTGTATTTATATGTATAATATTTCATTTTACTTTGCTTGTTGCCTCCTCCTGAACACACAGATATACACACACTAGAATGCAATTAAAAAATGAATGAAGTTTTTTGTCTGTTTTGTTCATAGTTGTCTTCACAACTTAAAAAATATATGTAAAGCATATATAAAAATTGTAAAGAATTTTGTAAATGAGTAAATGAATTATTGTATCCTACTGGGCCTTTTTTAAAAAAAAAAACATGTTTTCTGTTTATTTTTACTTTTTTCTTATTTATCGACTAATATATTTATTTGTTTTTCTTTGATAATTCTTATATTTAAAATCTTAGGAAAATTATTATGCTGGATTTTTTTTTTCCATTGATCTAATTCATGATTCCTTGTTTCTTAGTGATTATCTGAGATTTTGTGTGTGTGAGTGTGTATGTGTGTACAAGTATGTATGTGTGTGCTAACACACATGCACTTGTAGTATATTTTGACTAAGACTACGTATTTCTTTTAATCTTTACAAGGTGGAATCTTGTAAGTCTGTATTGAAAAGTTCATTTGTCCAGAGTATTTGTGTCTGCATCTACCAAGATACTTGGGCAAAATTAACCAATATTAAACTCTGACATTAAAATTTGCAGATAACATACATAATATGATTTTGGACCACGAATCTACATAATGGAAGTTACATATTATAAGAAAACTTTATTTTTTGTTCTGTACATAATTATTTATGTATTTATTTTTGTAAGTGATCTTTGCAATTTTAAAGTCTTTGGAAGTATAATTCTGTTATTTATTATCTTCATCTCATGGTGGCATGTTCCTTGTTGTGTTGGTAATATTCTAGTATGAGATAACATTTGACAAAACTTAATTTTGAGGAATCTTATGAGGCTTGAAACAAGGATTCTTCACTCCAGAAAGTATTGCAAGTTAGATATTCTCTTTTTGGTAAATTTTCAGTGCTTCATTGTCCACTCCTTCTACTCCTCTTTATGTTGATGAAGATTTGACATGGGTACAAGCATTTCTGTAGCAGCAGTGGCAAAAGGAGGATCTGGTGTTCACATTGTCTTATGGATTGACACATGCATCATTTTGGTCTCTGGACTAGTGGCTGGTCAGTGTGACATGTCATAAATGGCATTCGGTAATGCCATGTTGACACTAACATCTGGAAACCGTCATCCTCAACATTTACTTCCAGTTATAAATCATTGAATTATTTGGTCGTTTATTATGACCACAATCCTTTTCAGGCCCATCTATTCTCTCATTTCCACATATTCTCTCACTTGGCATGTGACCATCTCTGGATTTCTTGAATGCAGCATGCAGAATAGAGAGAACAAGGAACATACTTTCAGCTCATCCACAGACACTTCTCTCTATTACTGCTGTTTTATTCACACCCATTTTGGTATGTGGCTGCACTCCATTGCCATCTATTCTCAGGTCATCAAACCAACAGATAGACAGATGTATGAATGTATAGATAGAGAGATAGATAGATGGATGTATAGATAGATCATTCTCGCATTAAGTTTTCTCCTCAATCTAAATATTATTCTTTCCAACTCTGGTGCTATCACTCAGAGAGAGGAAATCAGAACATGCATTTAGAGCTTCTTGCTTCGCATGTCGAATTTATTCTCACTCCACAATTCATAGAAGAAAAAGAGAGATTTTCCTTATACCCTATAAATAGTACGTTATATTCTGAATTGTCTCTACAGTTTGTTTTTAGTTATAGAATGGTCAAGTTGATCCATTCTTGATTTTGTCATGGACAAATTAGGGACTGAATTTTTTTCTAAATGGAAAAGCTAGCATCCAATTCCAGAATATGATTCCCATTAGATGAAGATTTTTAAAAAATGTTTAGTACAGTCCACAGTATGTAAAAATACATTATTTCCAAAAGTGTTATTAAATAGGGCAGAAAAACCATGGTAACGATGCCATTATTTGTGTCTCTTGAAAGAGTTACCAGATTTATCAAATAAATAACATATAGGATCTTCTCAATTAAGGTAGTAAAGATTTCTATCTTAGTTTTTCTCATGCTTTTATACATATTATGTTAACTCTTTAATTATTATTGATTATTTTAAAAGATAGTTTGGCTCAGGAAAAAAAAAAAAAAGAGGTTCCTGGTTCTAATGTGGCTCTGCTGTTATCTAATTTTATCTAATTTTTACTAGTGTCCTTTCTTCTCTTTGATTTAGTTTCTTCACTCTTAATTAGAAGGGATTGTAACCAGATGGTTCATAAAAGTTCCTTTATATTTTTAAAATACTATAATTTGGCCAATCATGAGAAATTGCATAGCATGCTAAATATAAAGAAGTTTTGAGGAGCTATATTAAAAAACAGACTTTAGGCCAAGTTAAAGGAAAACAAAGGGGATTTGCCACCAACCTTTCCAACCCTCTTTTCAATTGCCATCAGAGTAGCACACTTCCTATTCAATCGTCCCTTTGGACCAACACAAACTTTTGAACAGCCTTGACCGGAGTTACTTATTATATCTTTCACTGGATACTCTCATTTACATTTTCTAAAATGGCCCCAAAAGAATGTGTCAAAGAGTATATTTAATATTACACTAAAATGCCTTATCGGGCACATTAGAAAATTGATACTAATGGCACTTCTCCAGAGAGCTGGAACAGTGTTAATGGTCCAGCACTTGTCACCATTTTGGCTAAGTCTGAAATAGTTTTTAAAGGTCTTTTTTAAAACAAAATATGTTCTTAGGATTTTTTACAAGACTCTACATTACTTTTTTAATGTGTCACATTGTCTCTATTTTGTAAAATATTCATCATGCAAAAGACGTATAAAAATAAAGGACACATAGAATATTGACCCTTAAAAAAAAGAATAGCTCATCAGAAACTTAATTTGTCTTAAGTGACAATACCTGAATGGATTAAAAAAAAATGAGTCATATCATATTATAAGTCCTGAAAAGAGCTGTTGAATTATAATGTCACATGAAGTCCATGTACCCTAATAAAGTGTCTGCTTTGTAAAATCACACACTGGTGAATTAGGGACCTAATGTTTGGAAATGAAAAAAAGAAAAAAAAAGTAGTCTTTTGCAGCTTTCATTTGCCATCAATTATGCTTTCATAACTCTAATGGCATTTCAGAATATGATGCATCAGGTCAGCACTCGTCAGGTGAGCAAAGTGCTCCCACAGTGCAAATTAGTTTGGGAAGCAGGTCTTCTCTTTCAGTCCATTGGGGTGTCATTTAGCACTCTGAAGTGGCAGTTTATTAAAGTACCCCTGTGGCCTGAAAGAAAGAACATTCCTCCAAAATTTCACAGACTATTTTCTGAGGCTAGATTATATGATTATATTATATGATAAGTCTTGGCTCATTTTAGTTACTTCTATTGAATAGATCAAGATATTATAAAATATCAAAGTAATTATTATCTATAACTTGTAATCAATTATGTAAACTGCATGAAAATTACTTTAGGTCTTTTAAATTATTTATTATAAAGTTAATTAGTATAGTAAGTTAATACTGAGTAATCAATCAGCTGTTTTAAAGGATGACTCAAGAATTGATAAAAATTTTGGATTCCTATTGGATTATGGTAGCATAATTTTAATTGGAAAGTACTAAATCATTTCTTAATTTTATTTTAAATATGACACATGCAGTCTTCATTACGATATATACTTGGAAGAAAGTATTATAAGTTAAAACATTTTTTCTAATTATATTATAATAAAAGATTGACTTCTTGACAGTGTCTGGTGTGTAATATTTTAGATAGAATTAATAAAGCCATGTTTAATTGACTAATATGATATACCTTTACATTATATATTTATAATTTACAAAGGTTAGTGAGTCATTTAAGTAGACCAACATTACATAAAATATTATTATGTTTTATATTTTTAAATTTCTTTTTTTAATTTTTATTTTCAATTAGAATTGACATTTGATATTATTTCATATTAGTTTCAGGTGTACAACATAGTGGTTAGACATTCACATAATTTACAAAGTGAGCCCCTCAATTAGTCTAGTACCTACCTGGCACTATACATAGTTATTCACATGAAATATTATTTAAAATAGAACATATTGTTGGGTGGACAGAAAGTGAATTCAGAAAATTAATCTTGTGTATAACATAATGAAAATAAATAAAGTTTGTTAATGAAAATAAAAAGTAGATTCTCTTTTTCTCTGAGAAGAGAGAGAGAGAGAGATAGAGAGAGAGAGAGAGAGACAGGGAGAAAGAGAGACAGTGAGAGAGAATCTATTATATTTCCCCTTAAAAAACCCTGTGAAAAGCCAGTAGTGTTTTTTTTTTTTTTGCAAGTAAGTTTTAAAATCAATCAATACCACATTGTGCAACCAACATTCTTGGGTACCTGGTTATAGTTTCGTTTTGAAGTTTACATGAATTTTATAGAGGGAAAACAAATGGAAAATGAACTACATGTAGAAAATAAACAAAAATCTATCTATTACAAAAGATAATATTTCCCTCAAAATGAACGGTTTGATTTGAATCCAGATCTTGCTGAGTTTTTTTTTTAGTTTAATGTTTTATATTTGCTATTTTCGTTGCTGACTTCAAATTTTATTATTTTATGATATAAAAATGTGATTTATATGGTACAGATATTAAAATACATTGAGACTTTTGAGGCTTAATAGATAAACTTGATAAAGAACATTTAATCATTATGATAAATCAGTCTGTGTATGTGGAGAGGAGAAGGAATACTTAGAATCAGGAGTTTAGTGAATGTTAAAGATAGAGTGGTTTAGAAATCATGAGTTCGAGCTCCATTATTTTGCAGATGACATAACCAAGCCTGAAAGTGACTCAGTTGAAGGTCTATGAATTTTAGAGAAGAAACTGATCTACAAATCGCCTGAAGTCCAATCTAGTGTTTTTAACGCATCTCCCCCAGTCATAAACTTAAATTGCAGTGCAGTCTATAAGAGCTCATAAAAAATCTTTATAAAAATTTTAGCATGTATTTTAGCATGCAATTGGTTATTGATACTTATTTTAGCATGTTTAGATTTTCATCACTTAAAAAGTGATTCAACTAGTTGACGTAAAATTGCAAAAATAATCAGAGAGAATGTATTGTTATAGTTGTTTAGTCATGGCCCATAATGTAATGTTTTGTTTTTTTTTTTTGTATTATTGATTTCCAAGTGTTTATCAAGCCCTTGGGGGAATTTAGGATTATTGCAAGAGGTCCTTGAATCCATATATACATATGCATTTACTCAAAAAAAGGAATACTGGATATACAAGTACTACAATGTGTCTCTGTGTAGATAGTATAATCGCTTTTGTGAGTTAACATTATGAGTTATGTTAACATATATATGCATGTACATGTACATATACTCACATGCAAAATGTACATATATATGCATATACAGTCTTGAAAGGGTTGAGAATATGAATACCTATTACTGTCTTGTACTATAAGTGAAAATTTGCTCTGTTGTTTTTGTTTTAATAATTTTGTCTTATTTTCTCTTTTTAACACCCATCATACTTTAAATCTATTTTTCATCACTAATTTCTGACTTACATCTTAATTATTTGTAAATTTAGTTTTAAAAATTTTTTGTCATGGTAAGAATCTTCTTATTTTTGACCACAAGTAATCGATTAACTGTTTTAAACATTTTTTTTTCACATCTGAAATTAGTTATACTAATAGAAGTCAATTCTCCATGTACATTGTCACATCTTTACCTCTGTATCAAATGTATACAACATAAAAATTAAATACTCTTAATTAGACCATAAATTACTCAAAATCAAGGAAAATTTTGCAGTGTTTCTGAGCTAACCAAAGTATTTAGCTCATAATAGAATAAAATATTAAATGGCAAGGTTTGAATAACTGAATATTACTTTGAAAAGTATAAAACATTTTACCCATTAGGCTATTTTCATTTTGTTTTAACTATACTTTTGGACCAGCTACTTTTTCGGGCAGAGATAATGTGTTGTACGTTTTCAATTCCTCTTGCACACAGAATTAGTAGTAAATACTTAAAGTATTTTTGTATGAGGGAGTGATTTTTTTATACTTCTAGCACTTGTGTCCCTGGATAATTGAAAGTATTTAATAAAACAAACCAATTAACTCAGTATAGCTTTTCAATAGATCTCTTTTAAGTTATGTAGCTTTTATTTATATAATTTTACTGAAGAAAATTTTCTGAGAGGTTCAGCACATACCTAAAACAATGAGTTAAAAACATGCAAATTCTAAATTTGAAGCCAGGTTTTGTGACTTTTACCTTGGATATTGTTTAAGAATGAGATTTTGTGTACTCCCCCACCGAAAATATGCACTGGCCCTATTTGCTTCTCAAATTCCAGCCTTAGGAGATGCAAAAGATGCAATATGTTTTCTCATGGGTGAAAAATAAATTTATTATTAAAATATTTAATGTTGAACCTCAGGGTCAGGTCATTTTCCTTTCACATATTACTAAACATGTGTCAAGGAAAGTTTTGCCTTGGTTTACACTATTCTTGCTACTCTTCTCCCTCAGTTCCCATGACACCTGTAAATTGATTTCACATGCTATAAGTAGAAAATACATTTTAATATCTAATTTTTACCTTTTGTTTCAATTCAGTATTTGTATAGTTGAGTATTCAGGTAGCAGCTGTGTCCCTTGGTACTTCCAGGTACTAAATACAAAGAAAATAGACACAATTTTACATGATTGTTGTATTCAAGAATTTGTGTCATTTACACATGTCACACATATATTTTAAGACCTCTCTGCTAGTACAAGTCTTGTGTTCTAATACATTTGGCTTTTTGATATCTAAGTAATTTCAAATTCAGTTCTGATGCAAATGGAGTGCAGAAACTCGTCTACCTCCTCCAATACCTCTCCTAAACACATTTACTTCACTAAATATGTTAACTAGACCTTAAATTTGCTGTCTATGTATATGAGAATGAAAACCAAATGTCCATTGGTAATGGTATTGCTGCTGCTGACACTTTGTTAAATGAAAATTCTTGCAGCGTTGCTGAAGAAGCAGAAAATTTAATGTCTCTTATTTGAATGAGTTTTACCTTTTTATCTGGAAATTCTGTAAAGCTAAGGAGACTCACAGAGATGTAAGTATTCTAGGGCTCGGGAATACTATAAAAAGTTGTCTACCAGTATCAAAAATTATTATTCTGACATGGAGTATATAAATTTAATTCCCTAAGGTGACCACAAAGCAAAAATTATATAACAAATTATACAACTTCCGGAAGAACATTAATCAGGACATGCTCTAATTTTTTTTAACCATTGGTTTAGACTTTATTAAAAAATAGTTAAAACACTGTATTTTTAAAATATTCAAAATGCTATAAACACTTTGAAATATATGGTGTGCTGAACCATTTTGACCTTTTTAAAATTCTTCATCTCAGTTGGCCAGTCATTTTAGTCTCTGCAACAGGTTACTGTACCTTTTAATAGGAAGAGAAGAGAATGGTCAACTCTCTCAAAATCTTGCTTAGAATACTGAAAAGGTCAACAAACTACAGCATAGGAATGTAAAAATGAGACAATTGAAATCTAATACCTCATTTTTGTGACGAAGATTTTTGCAAGAATTGAAAATGTCACAACATGAAGTCAATTTTCAGGAAGAGACGAGTACACGGCACAGACTGAATTCATCTCACCATACCATTAGCCTGTGATCTCAACTTTCTGATTAAAGAACTCCTGCTAAAAAAAAATATAGTTTTTTTCTTTGGCCTTTTGTTATTTTTATTGAAGATACATTCTGTGAGAACACAGAAGAGAAAGGGACAAAATTTAGTGGTTCTTAACCAGCACAGGAGACATTTGTCTAGACATTTGATGGTCACAGCTGGGGTCAAGAGTGCTATTGGTATCTAGTGTATAGAGGCTAGGGATGCTGCTAACATCTTACAATGCACAAGATAGCCACCTGCAACAAAGAATTATCTGGCCCAAAGTGTCAATAGTGTTGCTATTGAGAAACCTCGAGCTAGCATAATGTATAGTTTAACAATACTTTGATCAATCACATTGTACTTCATCGTGAATAACTCCCGCTATATTGTTTGTACCTGGCAAAATCCTTTATATACACTAGATGCACAATAAATGTCTATTGTGGTAGATGATAATTTTATATATGAAGATGAAAAATGTATAAAATGTTTAAATGTACAAGAACAGACATTCAGGATTTATAAACCTGCATTTCTTTTGAAACATCTCTTGTAAAATTACTGTTTGCCCTCTAAATTGGCAAAATAAAAGTTTTAGTAATTAATATCATGAGCAAGAGGCCAAAATATCAGGTGGCATCAGTGTAAATGGAGTTTAAGTTGAAAATTAAAAAAAAAAAGAAAAAGAAAAAAAAGAAAAGGAACAAACTAGACACAACAGGTATAAAGTACTTATTAACTGCCAGGCTACACATTTTATTATACCTCAAATTTATCGTCCTACTGCTACCAAACCCAAATTTCTGAAAGGGAGAAGCAATTATGCTACCTCTTGGCTCAAATCTTTCAGCCACTTGACATTGCTCAGAGGAGAGGTCAGAAAACTTCTCCTGTAAAGACTTGGATAGTAAATATTTTAAGCTTTGCAGGATATGAGTTCTCTGCCACAACTATTCAACTCTCCAGTTGGAGCACAAAAGCAGTTATAAATAATATGTAAACAAATAATATGGTTGTATTCCAGTAAACTTTTCTTTACAAAAAGAGGTGAAGATGGATTTGACATGAGGGCCATAGTTTGATGCGATCCTGAATTAAAATTCAAAATCTTTTCTATGACATATATTTTGCCCTTCTTAATTCCTTACTTTCATATCAAATACCTTTTTTCTCTAACTTTCACTGTATCCTGTGCTCCAGGAATACAAAAAACAACAAAACAAAACAACAAAAAGAACTGTCCGTAGTTCCTTCAGTAATCAGGGTTTTTTGTGTTCTGTGACCTCGCAATACTCCATCACCTGGTAATGGCTTCCAGGTGTTTGGTATTGAGCTATTCCTATTGAACACTCAGATGAAGCGTCCCCTTAAAAACCTTTCCATTCCTCCCTCCTTGTCCCATGCTCATAGCCTTGATCTCTTTCTGCTGTGCCTCAGCGAAAACTGTCGAAAGCTACTATCCAATTTAAAATACATAACTAAAATATATTTACATATCGCCCCTACACTAGACATGTATGGAAAGTGTAACTAACTAGAACATAGCCCTAGCCTGAACATCAGAGAAATCTAATAATTGCTGTTTGAAAAAAATACATTTTAGTCCAACTTAAATCTGATTACAATTTTCTGCCAAGATAGGCTATAGTGAGCTTTGTAATATGTAACCATATATAAAATATGGAAATCCTTAAGCTATATCATAAAACTAATGTATGTAAACATGATTAGTCACAATAGAAGTATTTTGCTTTAAGAAAATCAAAGTGTTATTTAGAAAATAGAAATCATAGAGGCAGAGCAAATGAAGGCCATGGAAACACACTTTAGAAATCTTAAATAAATAATAAAAAATGTGAAAAATAAAACAGTTATAATTAGATTTTAAGGAAGAGAAGAAAAACAAAAAAACCTAACCATCAATCTGTGATATTCTCGAGATTACAAATATACTATTTGGAAGAAAAGTATCAATCCTTTATTTTCCATTAATTGTAATCCATTCCTCCCATTGCCAATTCACAAACTAGTCTTCAACTTAGCAGTAAACTGCCACTTTGGTGGCCACAAAAAATATTCTTAGTCTCTTATTATAAAAGAGTGGATCCTTTGGAATATATCTTATCTTAATTCTAGACATTTTGAGATTTTTATCACACTGTTTCTGCAACAGATTCTCAAACAAATCTTCCTATGACTTCAAACCATTTAGCAGACAAATGTAGAGGCTGCTCAGGGAAGAGCTTAAAACTGATGAAGAAAGTGAGGAATAAGATAACTTTATGTGGGCAAATGTTTAAAGATGTAAGCCTCACAGAGAATAAAAAAATCACTTATTGATGTGCTCAGATTATGTGTAACTATAAGAAATAGAATGAAGTTAGAGAAAATACTATTTAGGTGGAATACATGAAAAACTTCCTGACAGTGAAAACCACTGGATTGTGGAATTATCCCTCAAGAGAAGTGGTACAAGTCACATCACTTGAATGGATGAAATCAAGAGAAACAAAACACCACTGCAACTCATTTGTTGATTCTGCATAGCAATCATTAAGATCCCTAAGGGAAGTGTTCTATAAAATAGATGAAATTTCTGCGGCTCACTTCTGAGTTTCTGTTTTCCAAATTTTATATACAAATAATAATTTTTAAAAAACGTGTTTTTTTTTTGTTTTGTTTTGTTTTACATTCTATCAGCTATGTAGTCATATTTAAAAAAATAAAAAAAATTTATCCTAAACAAAACGTGTTTGGGTGTTCTATAAATGCTATGCTCTGGGATTTGTATCCTGCTTCATGATACATGATTGTGCATACCCAAGCCACTAAATCTCTCTGAGGCTTAGGTTCTACATTCATAATATGGTGCTCAAAAATGATATAATTTTTATAAGAATTGGATGAACCATAAAACAATATGAAAAAACATCATTTGGTAAAGACTAAAAATATATTATATTAACACTTTTTAAAATCTTTGCAATTGAGATACTTTATTTTAAATTGGTTATATGTTTAAGTTTCTTTTTTCTGGTAGTGGTAATGACTGTATTAATATAGAGTACTCTGTCACATGATTATTCTTGTGCCTTAGCCATAATAAGAGAAGATATTGGCAATAAAACTTAGCAAAACTAATCCAGAATTGAATCATAGTTTTAGTGCCTACAGTAGGCAGAGCTGTCTGATTGAGTTGGGTAGCTCTAGATGTATTTTTAGTTATGTGTATATCATACATGAATACCTCACAGGCTCTGTTAACTTCACAGATCAGTAGATCTCATAGAAAATTTTGAACTATGTTCGACAAGTCTTCTCAATTTAAAGATGGGCAAATGTTTTGAATATTCCCTTCTTATCATGTTCTACCTGGAGCAACAGTGAATCTTCAGCGGAGATAGGACTGGCTGTTTCTCAAACAAAATGGCAGGAAAAAAATGCTTAAGTTTATACATATTATTGAGTATCTCATAATGCAACTATAAAACTCTGCAAACCTATTTGGGGTAATTCTAAAGCGAGAGCCAAGTGCAGACCAACAGGAACTGTGATAACAACATCATTTGGCTAATGTGCTGTTTATGTATACAAAATGCTTTGCAAATGGTAAAGGGAAAATCACCAGCAGAATAGTTTTTAAAAGCATCTTAGTTTTCTAAAGCCACACTTATCTAAAATTGTAACAAAGAACAGCAGGAAGTGTGTGACAATGAAGCCAGTACAAAATGAAGGAACTTTCAGCCAAATGTCAAAATATAAAGAAGGAATTTCTGAGGCAAAAGGAAAAAAAATGTATTGGGAAATGGGAATACAGTAGTTTTATAGAGATTCTGAACTTTAAATTATTCAGAACTGGTACAATCAAAACTAAAACACGTGCATGTGTACCATCTGCTTGCCTCCAAAGAGAAGTCTTTGGAGAATTAATTTCAGCTGCCAGAGTTGCAGGAAAGAAAACTGGTCTCTAGTCTAACCGAATCATGCTTGAAAACAGGAACTCAAGAACATAGAAGAGACTTGGGCCGTCTGGCTCTGTCTCCATGGAGAGTTATTCCCAAGAGATTTCAGCAGCTGCAGAAAAATATGAAGATAGGTGCAGGGAAATAAGGCACAGACTGAAAAGTCAAGTTTAGGCTTTAAGAAGTGTTTTTGTTTCACAATATGTTTCATAGTAGTTATTAGCACATAGATATAAACTTCAATTTTCCCATGAATATTGTTTTCTAAAGGTAAATTGTGTTTTCCAGCAGTGTTGCATCATACTTTAAGTCATGCATAGGCAAGACATGTATTTTTGTTCTCTCTCTACTATCAAGGAAGTAGAATCTGGCATTTTCTGGCCAAACTGGAAAACGAAGGATCAATGTTCTTGGGAATTATTAAGTCTCAGTTTCTAATGATCTTTAATTAATAGCATTACTGTTCTTAGTTGCGACACTGATGGGCATGTCTACATATGTAGCCTTTTCTTACAGAATAAACTAGTCAACAAATACTCATTGCGTTTCTACAAGTAAAAGAAAATAAAAAAGCATAATTTATAGTCGATAGTTGTAAGGATTCTAAAATTTAAACAGTAGAAATTGAACCAATATGTTTGAAAACTTAAGTAATCCTACAGGAGATTGATAGCAATTCAAAAGATATATATATATATATATAAACAACGTATGATTATTTACCAGGCAAATCTACATATTACAGGCTTTGAGTGTTCAAAGAAAGATGAAACCATGTTGGTTATAGTATACAGGAAAGAATTCCCTGAGGTCAAATTTGAATTGAATTTATAAAAAATAACTAGCAACAGTGAAAATAAGCTAAGTGGAATCCAAGGATGTATGGAAACAGATTAGCTTTATTCACTAAGGAATATGGTTGAGAAATTACAAATAAATGGATGGACGGATAAATAAATAGATAAATATTACCTTTTTAAGTTTAGCAGCTCTTTTACTTAAGATATGTAAATACTGAATAAAGTTTATCTTCGAGGGTCCAGAATATTCAAATTTCTGTGAACCATGATATTGCCAAAAGCAACATCAAACACACAAAAACACTCACAGAGAATTTTTAAAGAATAGAACTTAAAAGTAAATTTATTCAAAAACCAGTATAATATTTATTAAAATATCAGTTCAATTGAGATAGTAAACATTAAATTACCCATAAAACTATATCCAGCTTTAATGAAGACTCAGAGAATATGAACATGGGTGCTCGAAAACCAGCTTCTGAGCTCAGTAAATTATATAACTAGCATGGAAGTTTTTCCCCATTTTCTTCTATTTGGGAAATTTATATTTATGAAAATAGATTAAAATGATGTACTTAGAAGCAAAAATGATGCTTATATACCAAGTTTAGATATTGAGCAACACATATGCTTTAGGCATTGTACAACTTTACTGAGTGATATATATTTACCGCATTTTTAAATGAGAAAGTGAGGTTTTAGAGGTTTAACTGAAAAGGTAAAATATTAACACCAAGTCTTTATGATTTACTTGGCTAAGTAAAATAAGAGTAAATGTTTATCATTGTTTTCCAGTATTTTTGACACCACTATACCATATTAGTATCAAAACTAATTAAGTATCAAAACTATAATCTGACAGAACAATAAAAGAAGTAAATTTATTTTAGCCTCTGACACAAGAAAAAATAAATCTAATGGGATGAGAGATATCAAAAGCATAGCAATCATGAATGTCATGCCTATGATAATAGGGAGGATGTATGGTCAAGGGTCTTTGTGTATAAGATCACTTAAAACCATCTAGTGCAGTTCATTCATTTACAGACGAGAAAATAAAAAGCCTAGAATGTTATAAACACACAGAATCTCCAAGTTCATTCTGGTGCACAGAACCATATGGTTCTTGTACAAGATCTCCAAAAACGACTCAGGTAGGTATTAGTTACAAGCAACTGGGGTGTGTGTGTGTTTGTGTGTGTGTGTGTGTGTGCTCGCGTATGTGTGCACGTGTATGTGTATGAGGCTGAATTTGACTAAATAATAGTTTTCATGCAATGTCATAGAATTTTAACTAGTTTTTTTTTAATTGGATAGTTTTTTTTTAACTTAGATACCACATCAATAATAATTAATGCACTAGAAATTAAAATACCAACTCTTCTCCCTACATTCACAGCTAAAATCTATATCAGTGTCAATGCAAAGATTCAATGTTCATAAAAGTTAGGTCTAGCTGTAATGATCTTATGAACCATTATGGTACTAAAGATGAACTTTAAAAATCAGTCTTTGAATATTATTCTACATATCTTCAAACTCTAAATTATATAAAGAATGTAAAGAATCAAAGAAACATGAAGGAAATCTGATTTTGTTTTCAACCTATAGCTGTGTATCTGTTCTACATCCCAGGATTACTAAATAAAAAATTTTTATTTTTGGTAGCACAAATCAGTTTTTCCATTGGTGAATGAATATCAATCTAATTTCTATCTCCATATCATAGGGACTTGAAGCCCAGCAAAAGTCATGGAATTGCAACATAGGCTTGTTGTAAAAAAAGAATAGTTGGCTACAGGCAGGAATTCAGACCAGACAGTTATTCCTATAGAAGCCACCGAGATGGTAAAACAATCTGTAGATTTGAATAATCTTAAAGTTTTGTGGAAGCCTCCAGAACAATTTTTATTCTTTAAAGTAAAATAAAAAGTGCTTTTGATTTTTTAAAACTCCTTCCAGTTTTACAGAAATATTAACATGCAACATTTGCCTTCATTACAGTAATTAGATATATGCCAACTTAGTGTGAGAAGAAATGCATTTTCAGCTGAAATCGAATCAAGTTGTCCTAGTTAGTTATGTTAAAGAGAATCAGAAATTAATCAGTCTACTATTAGGGCACAGCTGTTTTTGAAATGTTTCTTTGATTTTCAAGCATTTATGTTTTAAAGAGTTATTATTAAACATAATGGTAAGCCTACAAATTGAGAGCAAAGCACACTTTAAGCAAGCTGGCATTTACAGGAGAGCAAAAACAACTTTTTCTTCCTGGTTATAAACTTTGAGTAAGTCTTTTCTTACTCCTAAATCTACCAAATGGAGATGTTATAGTAGGATGAAGTTTAAACCTAGAGAAATCAGGATGCAGGAGACACTGAGCTAACTCAAAAGTTCGATATGTTGCTTTTGTAAAGTTCAGAACCTGCAAGGAAGAATTCTGCACTCCCAAGTTATTATTACAATAACAAGAAATTCATTAGCTAAATGTAATGACATAGTAACAGTCTTCAAACCCACAATAAATACCTTTTTTATAAACACTGTGTTTAACTTAAAAGCCCTTTTTACCTCAAAGGCAAAGATTTGTGTCATCCTTAACTGAAGCATACTTATATTGTCTCTTACTGAGCAGCTGAGAGCAGGTTAATGCACTACCACAATGGTATATTTATTTATTTTTTTTCTCAAATGGTTGAGGATAGCATTTGCATCAATGTCATGACACACGGTATAATTGGAGAGTCCTGTGCCATGAATACGTATCAAGCTGTTAGACCCTTGATATTTGCTTAAACAGTGTGGGTGCTAGAAGCAGAACAGATGCCCTAGTTTCAATGCCAGTGCATCGCTCCATCCCCTCAAGCTGCCTTTTGTAATTGTCAGTTCACTATCAGTATCAGGGTCAGAAACTATAGAGTTCATTACAGATTTCATTCCTTCTAATAACCTAAGAGTGCAAAAGGCATACCTGAAATTTATTAATTGTTTTATTTCCCATTTTAAACTAGATCACTCTCAGTTTTCAAAAGCTATACCTATGTCTTTAATATTTATCATTCTGCATTCACAACTACTTCTTGTACATTCCTGGAATAGAAGACGTTAAAAGATTTCAAAGCAAGTGATACAAGTATGAAAGGAATTAGGTGTTGTCCATAAGCAGCGGTATATAAAAATACAATAACGCAGCTTATGTTTTGTTTTATAATTAAACCAATAAATAACTGTGGACTTTTACCTTAAGTAAACATACCTTTGTCTTCCATTAATATTTCTGAGTATAGACACTGACAACTAAAATGAGTAAAGATGAAATATTTGTTGAACAAATAGAACCCATAAGTTTCCTTCAAATAACAAATATTCTGAGTGTTTACTGTGTGTCTGTCACTGTATCGAGTATTTTATATGCATTATCTCATCTGTATCATACAATATGCCAGTACAAGTTTAGCACAAGCCCAACTCAGCTTTACACTGCCCATGTTCTTAATTAATCAAAATGCTTTATGAAAAGAGCGGATGCTTAGAATCATGTCACACAGATTCCTAGACTAGACTCAAACTAGTTGTGGGTCCTAGTAAAATCACTTTCCCTTAGTGTTTTTCAGTCTACATCTGTAAAATAACGAGATTGGGCTGAATGACCCCTTCAGTCTCCTAAATTCTAAAATCCCAAGATATTAAATATAAACTAAACTGATCTTGTAAAGTCTAATTCACCTATTTTCCTTTCAT
>NW_011888896.1:1850287-1855971 GCF_000151845.1 Pteropus vampyrus
CTGGTTATAAACTTTGAGTAAGTCTTTTCTTACTCCTAAATCTACCAAATGGAGATGTTATAGTAGGATGAAGTTTAAACCTAGAGAAATCAGGATGCAGGAGACACTGAGCTAACTCAAAAGTTCGATATGTTGCTTTTGTAAAGTTCAGAACCTGCAAGGAAGAATTCTGCACTCCCAAGTTATTATTACAATAACAAGAAATTCATTAGCTAAATGTAATGACATAGTAACAGTCTTCAAACCCACAATAAATACCTTTTTTATAAACACTGTGTTTAACTTAAAAGCCCTTTTTACCTCAAAGGCAAAGATTTGTGTCATCCTTAACTGAAGCATACTTATATTGTCTCTTACTGAGCAGCTGAGAGCAGGTTAATGCACTACCACAATGGTATATTTATTTATTTTTTTTCTCAAATGGTTGAGGATAGCATTTGCATCAATGTCATGACACACGGTATAATTGGAGAGTCCTGTGCCATGAATACGTATCAAGCTGTTAGACCCTTGATATTTGCTTAAACAGTGTGGGTGCTAGAAGCAGAACAGATGCCCTAGTTTCAATGCCAGTGCATCGCTCCATCCCCTCAAGCTGCCTTTTGTAATTGTCAGTTCACTATCAGTATCAGGGTCAGAAACTATAGAGTTCATTACAGATTTCATTCCTTCTAATAACCTAAGAGTGCAAAAGGCATACCTGAAATTTATTAATTGTTTTATTTCCCATTTTAAACTAGATCACTCTCAGTTTTCAAAAGCTATACCTATGTCTTTAATATTTATCATTCTGCATTCACAACTACTTCTTGTACATTCCTGGAATAGAAGACGTTAAAAGATTTCAAAGCAAGTGATACAAGTATGAAAGGAATTAGGTGTTGTCCATAAGCAGCGGTATATAAAAATACAATAACGCAGCTTATGTTTTGTTTTATAATTAAACCAATAAATAACTGTGGACTTTTACCTTAAGTAAACATACCTTTGTCTTCCATTAATATTTCTGAGTATAGACACTGACAACTAAAATGAGTAAAGATGAAATATTTGTTGAACAAATAGAACCCATAAGTTTCCTTCAAATAACAAATATTCTGAGTGTTTACTGTGTGTCTGTCACTGTATCGAGTATTTTATATGCATTATCTCATCTGTATCATACAATATGCCAGTACAAGTTTAGCACAAGCCCAACTCAGCTTTACACTGCCCATGTTCTTAATTAATCAAAATGCTTTATGAAAAGAGCGGATGCTTAGAATCATGTCACACAGATTCCTAGACTAGACTCAAACTAGTTGTGGGTCCTAGTAAAATCACTTTCCCTTAGTGTTTTTCAGTCTACATCTGTAAAATAACGAGATTGGGCTGAATGACCCCTTCAGTCTCCTAAATTCTAAAATCCCAAGATATTAAATATAAACTAAACTGATCTTGTAAAGTCTAATTCACCTATTTTCCTTTCATCAAAACTATAATTTACTCAAAATCCTGTATTCAGTTATAGAACGCTGTACTCCAAAGTAATGTATTTCCAGAGCCTACTCGGTGCAATTTGAACACTTTATAAGTCACATAAGCAAACATTTCTGGGTCAGCAGCAGTGGTTGCAAAATCAAATAAGATGCTGAAGTCCATAAAATTCAAAGTGTAAGCATTCAAATGCTGGTTAACAGCTGACTGAGCAAGAATTTCTGAAATTATATTGAAGATTTAGAAAAATAATTTGCTATATAAAATTGCTTTTGTGTTTTCTTCCCCATCGGAAAAAAAGTGCTCATACCCATACCTGGCTAATAATACTCACATAAAGTGAGATACATTTGTGTGTGTGTGTGTGTGTGTGTGTGTGTGTGTGTACCTTATCCAGATATATATATTTAATATTTTAGCTCACTATTTTCTGGAAAGAAAAGAGAAAACATAGCGAGATTTTGTGAATATTAAATTCTCTATTCCTTCTCATATTAATATCCTATAAATTTTACAAATATTTAGAGATATAAACTAAAACTTGAATTTAAAGCTCAACTTTTTATGTAGCATTTTAAAATAAGTCACAAATTACTCAGACCGAAAGTAGAAAATAAAGAAAAGCCTATGGGTTTCAAATTTTAGGAAGCAATTTCAAATTTCTGCTGATACTTCTTCCTATAATTATATGGTTATCAATTAATGCTAATTTTTTATATTTTCATTCATTTTTGGAAAATTTAATCCATATTTGCTCCTATTATCCTCCTATGAATCACAATTTAAAAGAATAAAATATTATTTTTATTTACTCAATATATTTATATACTATCATGTCCTAGATTATTATTTTTTTAGAAGTAAGTGTGAGAAAAAAAGATAAGACAAAGAGGAGAAAAGAAAAGGTAAATCTGTTTTCAAAAGACAATGGAAACGTGTGAATAGTGTCATAGGCACTATTTTCATTTTTGTCTAAAGTAAAGCCTTAAAAGCACTTTGGAGGCTGCTTTCCCTAGAAAAATTGCCTGGATACCTGGTCTTTATGTTCTATTTGGAGAAAAGTTACTGCACTTTAACGAAGAGAGGATGGATACCTACTAATTATTTCAGCATGCATAGAACATCTTGGTAAGACTTTAGGGACTGCAGTAAGCAATGGCTAAATAAAGGATGAATCTATGGATTCACTGTAAAATGAGAATGATCCTATTTCATAGGACATATTGTGTAAAGTGTAAATAAGTGAATATGTATGAGAGCCCAGAATAGTTCTGGTATAGTAGTGAGTGGTAAATAAAAGGGAGTTGTTAATAATAATGGAGGTAGAATGGAAGAAATTGGAGGAGGAACCATGTGGTAGAAAAAGAATTTGAATAAAATCTGAGAATTTAATTGTGAAATAAGAAAAGATATCACCTGAGGAATTTACAGATTAGTAAATAGGTGATTAAATACAGAGTGAGAAGGTAAGTAACAATGTTAAATGTGGGGTAATATGAGAGATGTACTCAACCTAGGTTTAAGAAATCAGGAAAACACCCCCCCACCCCAGAAAACAAAGTCTAACCCCAAATGGGAGACTGATTCTATTATATCAACTGTATATACTTTAGAAAGTTAATTGATTTCCATAATTTGCAAGTTTCAGAAACATAGAGGTTTTGACTACTTTGGAAATCTCATATAAGCAGAAATATATATTATTGTCTTATATGACTGGCTTATGTCACCTGGCAAATGTTTTAAAGGTTCATCCCTCTTGTAGCATGTGTCAAAATATCTTTCCTTTTTAAGGCTAAATAATATTTCACTGTATGTATATACTAATTTTTGTTTATCCACTCATCCATCAATAGACACTTGGATTGCTTCCACCTTTTGAATATTATAAATAATGCTGCTATGAGCATGGTTGTACAAATATCTGTTGGAGTTCTTTGTTTTAATTCTTTTGGGTATATACCAAGAAATAGAATTGCTAAATCATATAGTAATCCCATTTTTTTTTTTTTTTAGGAAGTGCCCCACTGTTTTCCATGGTGCCTACACCATTTCATTCTCCCACTAAAAATATATGAGGATTTCAATTTCTCCACATCCTCATCAATACTTGTTATTTATTTGTTTTTAATATTGTTAAATTTTGGAGAATAGCCATCCTAATGGGAGTGAAGTGGAATCGCATCGTGGTTTTCATTAGCTTTCCTGAATGATTAGTGATGTTGACATCTTTTCATGTGCTCATTGGCCATTTGTATTATCTTCTCTGGAGCAATATCTATTAAAGTCCTTTGCCCATTTTCTCATTAGGCTGTTTGGTTTTGTTGTTTTTGTTATTGAGTTGTAGAAGATCTGTATATAGTCCGTATATTAACTTCATTTAATATAGAATTTGCAAATGCTTTCTCTCATTTCATGGGTTGCCTTTTCATTTTGTTGATAATATTTTTATACTCAAAATTTTTAATTTCAGTGTAGATTAAGCTGTCTATGTTTTCTTTTGTTCGTGCTTTTCATGTCATAGCCAAGATATTATTGCCAACTCCAATGTTATGAAGTTCTTCCCTATGTTTTTTCTAATTTTATCTCTTACATTGGGTCTTTAATCCATTTATTAGTTTGTTTTTTATGAATAGTCTAAAATGAGGCTCCAACTTCATTCTTTTACATGTGGATATCCAATTTTCCTAACACTATTGGTTGAAAAGTCTTGCCATTCTCCAATAGTCTTGGCACCCTTGTCATAAATAATTGAATGTATATGTGAGTGTTTATTTTTGGTCTCCTTATCATATTTCATTGGTCAGCATTTTTGTTTTTATACCTTATCACACTCTTTTAATCATTGTGACTTCATCATACAATTTGAAATCATAAAATATGACATCTCCAACTTTGTTCTTTTTTTTCAAGATTGTTTTGGCTATTCAGGTTTCCCTGAGGTTACATATAAATTTTAAAATGGTTTTTGTATTTCTAAGGAAAAAAAAATTGAGATTTTGATAAGGATTTTATTGAATCTATAGATCACTTTGGGTAGTACTGATGTCTTAACAATAGCATGTTTTCAATCTATGAAGACAGGATGTCTTTCTGTTTATTAATGTCTATTTCCTTCTTTCAGCAATGTTTTGTGTTATATAGTACAAGTCTTTGGCCTTCTTGTTTAATTCCTAAGCGATTTATTATTTTTGATGCTATTAGTGAAATTATTAATTTTCTTTTTGGCTTATTGTCTCTGTATAAAAACACAACTGAATTTTGAGCATTAATTTTGTATCCTGCAACTTTACTGAATTCCTTTCTTGGTGTTAATTGTTTTGTATGTGTGAGTGCGTGTGTGTGGACTGGCTCTATGCAAGAGAAGCTTTTCACTAATTATCAGAACATGTTTGAGCCTTGAAATTAGATTGTAATTAAGGTTTCTGGTCTTCATAGGACTTTTCTGGGCATGTGTCTTACCTAGGCCTGCTTAGATGTCCTTATTTCTAATTCTCATGTATAGATGAGTGCTTTTCAATGTGTAGTTTCCCTGAGAGTCTCATCCCTGTTTCTTTTTTGTGGCCTTAGCTATTATATCATATTTTTCAATCAATAGTTTCTTTCCCAGGTAGCTGCTGGTCTGTAGTCTCCTTGTTTCTTTCATGAAGTTTTTTCTAGCCTGTGATCTGAGCTGTGCTGCTTTGGGCTGTCTGAGTTTTTATTTAGGTGACAGAGACCAATGCCTCAGGCAACTACCAGATAAGCTGTAATGTTGCAAATTAGGTTTGTTCTAATTGCTCTAGTTCACAGAAAGTAACTGAGGACAGAGCCACCAACTCTTTCACACTATGTCAAGGTCACATGTACCAGGGAGAATGTTGGGTGAGAATGAATAAAAATCTCCCAAATTTACTTTTGAGTGTGTGTGAGTGTGTGTGTGTGTGTGTGTGTGTGTGTGTTTCCTGATTGGGCATTTACTTTGTTGGTGGAAATATTTAATTAATTTCCAGAGCTCCCATAGAGTTATTTTAGATAGTCTCTACTTCGTTATTTAATGTTTTCATGAAGGAAAGAGGTTCTAGGTCTCCTTAGTCTTCCAACTTGCTGATGTTAATAAATAAATATTATTTTTACCATTTCTTTTATGTTATGAGTCTTAATTTCTTTATACTTTATAGTGTATCTCTTTTTATATAGCTTAGTTTATATTTCATATATATATATAT
>NW_011888896.1:1857601-1881413 GCF_000151845.1 Pteropus vampyrus
GACTTTGACTTTTTATCTGAGTGAGACAGACATACATTGTATCATTTTGAACGGAGCAATGATATGATTGAACCTATTGTTAAAAAGGTCAGTCTGACTATTGTTTTTAGAATAAGCTGTAGAAAGGCAAGAGGATTAAGCAGAGAAATTTGTCTATTACTCAAAGTTCAATAGCTTACTCTAAAATAGCACAACCCCCAAATCTCAGTGCTTCTACAAGAAATATTCATTGTTCATTCAGATTATATGTTGGCTAGAATCAACTATTGCTCTGTTCCCCAAGTCTCGTTCATTTTAGGATCCAAGATGCAATAGTAGTAGCCCATATTGGGGACATGCAATTCTCATTGCAGAAAGAAAAGGAAGAAATTACTACACAAAAAATTAGCTCTTTAAGCTTCTCCCAGGAATGCCTCCTGACATTTCCATGCATTTCATTAGCCAGTGTTTCTCACAAAAGGGATGGCACTGAAAGCAGTATTGGCTACATAATTTGAAGACCACAATGTAAAATTAAAACATGGGATTTTTATGTTTAAAAATCAGTAGACATTTGAAGATGCAATTGCAGAGCATTAAACCAAGTGAAGTTCGCACAACCATGAAGCTGACTCTGACTTCAAGTTATATGGAAATAGGCAGGTCTGAATATATCGATAATTTAATAGATGGCTACTGATGCAATCCAAGTGAGTGATATGCTTTTGCTGGTTCAAACCAGGTGAGAATAGAGATGGAGATTGAAAGATATGGTTGGTTTTGGGGAAGATTTTGAGAGATGTACTTAATACATTAGGAAAAAAGATGTTAAAGATGACTAGTTTTTGTCCCGAATAACTAAAAGAACAGGGTGCCAATAACTGAGAATGGAAAGTCTGTCAATAGAGTGGTTAAAAAAACAAGAGTTTGTTTTGGGACATAACTTCAAGAAATTTATTAGATGTTCAAGTAGAGATGTCAAGAAAGGAATTGGATATACACATCTGGAGTTTTTGAGAGAGATTTGTTAGAGAAATGCATTTAGGAGTCATGAGTCAGCTGCTGAAATTAAAATTCACACTCGAGATTACCAAAATAATGAGTATAGACATTAAAAAGGAAAATCGTAAGTGGTAATCTCTGATGCACATTATTATTTAAGATTCAGGAGTCTGACAGAGAACAACCGAAGTGGGAGAAAAAAAAATGTGTAATGAATTTGATAGAATGAAAACCATGTTTAAAAATATGTATCACAGGGGATCAATTGTGCCCAATGCTGGTAATAGATGCAGTAAGAAGAGGACTCACAATTGAATTTTAGCAGTGTGGACATCTTCAGTGACTATACCAAAAGTAGTTGAAGTAGGTTGGTTAGAGCAAAAGCCAGATTACAATGAGTCTAAGAAAAGAGAATTAGATACAGTGAGTACAGACAACTCTTCAAAAGTTTTGTTTGTAAGGAAGAAAATCTGATATCTTTTACCAGTGTCAGACATTTCAACTCAGTTACAACACCGCGTATCATGGAAAAGTTTCACATTTCTAAAAGCTTTTCATTCCAAGATAGCCATGAACAATCGGAACGTCTGAAATTCTTTCATGCTTAGTTAAGCTATGAGAAATTAAAACAATTTTTTTATTGAAAATAGGAAAACCTATTTTAAAATTAAAACTGACACAAATATTATCCAAATAAAATTGTTTATGGTAGAAATTTTGAATAAGAAACTTAGCCTCTTTTTTTTCTGCTATCTAATTCTGCAAAGTTGGACTCTTTATCCATGTCTTACTATAAGTTTCTTTTTTTTTTTTTGACAGCTCCAAAGTGGAGAAAAATAAATAACAATAGGAAAATAGATGGAATGGAAATTGGAATCATGAGAATCTATTTTTCATTTTTTTAAATGAGATAAAAACTATATGTTTGCATGTTTATAAAAATGAGACTGAAAAATAGATGATATAGGAGAGAGAAGGTAAAATTAAAATTTTAGAGCTATGTGCTTAACTAAATAAAAAAGGGATGAGAAAGCAAAGGGAGGAATTGGCTTTAGATAAGATTACAAAAAATCATCTAAGACAGTGAGTCTCAAAAAGAGAGATTGTCTACTTATTCGCTTACCCCTGCCAGAGAACATTTGGCAATGCCTGGAAACATTTCCGATGGTTACAACTGGGAGGGGAGTTTATATTTTCATTTAATGGTAGAGGCCAGAGATGCTGCTAAACATCCTACAGTGCACAGGACAGCTACCACAACACAGTACTATCCAGTCCAAAATTTCAATAGTGCCAAGGTTGAGGAACCCTGACCTATAGCAAAAGAAGGGGAGGTAAAGTATGTGGGTACAGAGGCTGGTAGTTGGTTATGTGTGGGAGTGAGATTTAGTGAATTAAATGTCTCAATGTAATAGAATCCAGTTATCAGCTAAAAAAAAAAAAAGACAAAGACTGGGGAGACAGTTGAATTTAACGATGTTCAGTAGTTTTTATTATCAAGCAACTTCAGAGAAATGAGAGAGGTGTACGAGAAAATTGAGAGACTATGCAACCAAGTAAGTATAATGATTAACCACAGAATTAATCTGGGTAAGGAAGGGAGTGGAGGTATTCAAGTAGTGAGGAATAATAAAAATGTGGTATGACCAAATGATTGGAGCAGGTTGAAAAGGTATAAGGTAAAAGTGAACTGGTATGAAAAAAATAGTTGTCGGATGGAATGCATTAAATGAAGAATTTGTCAGTGATGTAGTTCCACCTGATATAAGATGAAAGGTAAGATTGCTAATGGGAGAGAACTGAAAGGCTAAGGTGTTGATAGATCATTTGCATACATGTTGAAATTGCTAAGGATTCAGATGGGGTAGTCTTGGAAAAAATGACTGTGCATAAGCAGATAACATTATTGATAAGAGAGAGGAAATGGACCTAGGTTCAATGGATGACAGATAATATGAGGGGTAGTGGCTGATGTAATATGAGATATAAGCTAGAGGGTGTTAGGAAAGAATAGTGTGACAGTCAAAAGGGGGATTGAAGACATTTACCTCTTTCCACTCTAGAAATAAAAGGCTGCAGGAGAGAAAATAATCTACTACATCTACCATCTGAGAGGGTGCAAGGACCATTTTGTCTCTACTGCAGAGTTAATTTTCTTCAAAAACAAAGCAGTGATGAAAAATTTCAGAAATAGTTTAAAGATATTACATATTTTACTGATAATGAACCATGAATTCTTGAGTACCCAGTGGAAGGATTTCATGAGGTTTGGAAGGATGGGAAAGAATAGAATTAGGGATGAGTGATGGGTGATCTGAGAGCCTGAGGCCTCATGTTGAAGCAACATAAATCACATAATGTGGTTAGTCCAGAGGACCCAAGATAGTCATGACCACACTATGAATATTAGATCTAGGAAGAAGTATGTTTCTGGCGGCTCCCCCTTTATTTCCGAAGAATAGGAAAGAAGACCTGGGAGAAGTGTGGTTATAGATCCCATACTTTGGTTTCCTAATGACCTATGTAGGGAGAGGTGATTTTCCTTTCAATGTATGTGATCCTTGCTGATCCCAGTAGATAGACTTAACGACTGCTGGAGAAACTCTTTTTAACTAAAATTCCCTTCTCCAACTCTTTCTTATTGAATACACAAACAAATTCCTTACATATTGAAAAGACAAATGGTTTCACAAGAGAATGGATAATATATATAAGGGTTTGTGGTTAGAGCTTGGAAAGTAGAGTTATTTAAGTAGCTGGGATATAAATATAGGTTGTGTCTGGCTTCAAACTTTACTGGTTGTCTGGCTTGGAGGATGCTTCATAAGCTTTCTGTAAATTATTGACAAAATGGAAATAAAAATCCTACATACCACACAGAAACTTTTTGAGGATTAAGATCACCCATAAAAAATTCTTAGCAAAGAGCCAGATCAACGACAAGCATGAATTAACATACTTCATGTTTGTTAATTTTATGTATTAATTTAGAAAAGAGAAAATATCCAGTAAACTTACAATGCTCAATCTTATTGAAAAATATAATAAAAAAGTAGAAAATTTCAGCCTATCCAACTTACAAAAAAAGTTTAAAAACATTGATAGCATCCAATTTTTAGTTATTATAAGGTGAAATGGGTACTCTCACATATTATTGGTGGTGGTAAGATTTGGCATTGCCTTTTCAGAAAATAATCTGTCAGCAACCATTAATATTCAAAATGCATGTATTCTTGAATCCAACAATTCAAAAATTTAGAAATCTCACCAATGGAAACGAAGGCAAGAGAATGTCAGGATTTACACATAAGAGTGTTTATCTTTACTAACACCTAGAAAATGAAAATTTTACTTTGTTTCAAGGAAATAAGAGCCGTGTTTTTCTTCAGAGCAGCAGGAGGATAAGAAGCATCAGGGAAGAAGACCCTGGCTTGTCAGCGACTGTGGCAGTGAAAGGGAGGAAATGCCCAACAACAGCAGGTCAGAAGCTGGCAACACGGTCAGTTATTCCACAGGGAGGGCCTGAAGCAGCTTCATTAAAACCTGGTGCTGTAGAGTTGTGTAAGAAGCAGATCCCATAGTTTTTAAAACCAAGGACTGCCTAGATTAAACTCTCTCCTCTGCGGCTTTCTGCTACTAACTGACATCAGGCAGGTTATGTAACATTACTGTGCTGCAGATGTCTCATTTGTAACATGGGGAGAAGCAGAGGGGCCTACCTCATAGGATTTTCATGAGATGTGTATGAAGTAGTATTTGAATGCCTGTTATGACATCTACATATTAACTTATGGTATCTGTATATTAACCTAAATATTTAACAAGCATATATATAAATGTGGTTAATATCTGATACTATATATTAACCACTATAAAAATATTTGTTAACTAAAAAATAAAATAAGTTTCAGAAATAATAGTGGGATATAGTGTTTCTCCTCTCCTGGGAATTTAAAATTGACCGAACAAGTACAGTTGAAATTACAGAAAAAAAACTACAGTGTAATAGATCGCAATATAGGTTATCAAATAATTTGCTGTTTTCCCTATTATTAACAATAAAATACATTATGAATTATTACCTATCAACTCTAGAGTCTTCGGCCAAATATTTTACTTATATTATCTAATCTACACAACAACAACCATATGATATACCTATTATTATCCACATTTGAGAAATGAGAAAACTGAAACCAAGTAAGATAAGTCAGCAAATTGTCCAAAATCAATCAGTTAATGAACTGGTAGCCAAGTTTCAGACAGTATTCAGCCTGACTCCAAAGTTTTAACCATTTATTACCCTGTACTATCTCTGTTATATGGCTCAGTCTGGGAAAACTGTGAGTTTAAAGAGGCCATTCTGTTATTGTGCAATATTACTGATGCTCCACTGGGGTTTTGTAGACAAAAAAACGCAAAGGTGGTATATCTCGAAGATTTTTAGCTATAGGAGAATCAGTTCTGATTTAAAAAGTAATACATACAAAACCAGCCAAACTAAAAAAAAATAAAAATAAAAACTCTCTGTCACATGGTAGAAAGATGTGATGTTTTGGAAAACAGCATCATTAACAAGATGCTGGGGACCAATTAAAAGATCAAGATTCATATCAGAAGGACTAAGTGTGTCCCTATTTCATGGATCACTAATCCATATCAGGTAGGTTTAATGAAAGAGGGAGAGTCAAATGATTTCCAGTTGCCTTTATACATTATTTTAACTACTTTTAAGTGTCCAGATAACAATAAAATCAGGTTTGAACGAATGTTATGTACATTCTCATGTGTACTCTACTTATTTCCCAGGGAAGTATAAATGATCTCCTTAGCTTTTCTTGAGGCGACAGATCAATATCACACACACATTTAAGCCTTCACTTCTAAATTCTCAATATAATTAGCTGCACAGATTACACATTATTAAACTTCATTTTTGCAAATTGTCTTTTTAAGGTTAAGGTATTAACTACCATAGTTAAATGTACTAGTTGAATACCACTTGGTGGCTAACATTTCAAAAGCTATTGATACTTTTATATTTACCTAAGAAACATGTAAGTCATTTAGATAATCTATGAAATTTAAAATTTTACTCACTGTCCTTATCTTACATTTTATTCCAAGTTTCTTAAATATTAAGTATGCTATTGTCTTAATATTTTTATAAAGATTTTATTAACCCTTAGTTGAGAAACAGTGCATATTTGTTTTTAATAGTTTATAATTCAGTATTAATCTTAGGTTACCAAGTTAAGGCAATTGAAAAACATGTTTTTGACTTGTTTTCCTTTACTTTACTAATTAATTATAACTATCAACTACCCATTATAGAATTACATTATACTATAGATTATGCCTAGAATTTTTCATTGAAAGTCATATTTTACTCTTAATATGTATGTATGTGTATAATTTATATAATGTGTAACATTTATTAGATTGTCATGTCTTTTTTTCTTAAGGGACATAGAATGTCAGCTCTTTGGTTCTGATTTGATCACAGAATTATATGAATTACCCTCCATATTTCATTCTACTTTAATGAAAAAAAAACAGGGCATGCAGGGACAAGGGAGGGGGAGGGAGAGATTGAGAGAAAGAGAAAATACTTTTTTCTGACTATAATTTACTAGAAAACAAGTTGTTCTTTTATATTACTATGTACCATATATCATATTACATTAAACACTGGTGAATCAAAGAAGTAAAATACATAATTCCTTTTTCCAAAGAAATTCTCATTCAGAAAGAAAAATAAGATAATATAAGCTGTGTGAATAAAAGTTATAAGAAGTTTACATGAGGAAGAATAAGTATTTCTTATCTGGATTGTTGCGATTGTTCATGTTTAGTTCTCTTAATTTTAACAAGACAATAAAAGTAATTTTAAAATGTAGCAGTGTGTGTATTACTAATGGAAGATGGGAGAACATGAATATTTGGGGGGAACGGATTAGGAAATAACCATGAATATAGTATATACATTTATATAACTCTACAAAAAGGTATAGTGGCAGATAATATGTTGCTAACATGCATTTTAAAACAGACTTCCATAGCCAATCTATTTAGAATTTGCTGAAAAGTGTTTTTTGTTTGTTTGTTTGTTTGTTTTAAATACACAACTTTTATTGCATCCTTAAAATAACACATATAAGTCTGTGGAATCATCCGAAATTTTGCATCCTTAAAATAACGCACATAAGTCTGTGGAATCATCCGAAATTTTGGCAATTCTGTAGCTGGACAACTTTGACCTTATTCATCAGCCTGATGAACTGTGCCTTTTTCAGAACATAGATACTATCCAAAAATTTTCTGATATCCTTGTTTTTAACTGTGGTGGCTTGTTGAATCAAAGCAGCTGAATTTGATACAAGTTCAGTGTCATTTCTTTCAAGAATTAGCTCATCATTCTGGGCTTGATATACTAAACAAGCAACACCTGACCTCATCTGAACGCTGTGGATGTATTTTTTACCCAAGAAATTTCAAATTTCAATAGGACAACCATTCTCCTGAATAACAACGTTGATGGGGAAGTGAGCATACACAGACCTTATCTTGTAACCAAAGCCCAGTGTAACACCCTTGATCATGTCCTGTACATGCTACAGACAGTGCAAACAGTAGCCAGTTCCTTTCTACGTCTCCACCATTTATCAACCCAGAGCCTTTTCTTTTTCTTTCCAAGGAGACTGAGTTCTGCATCGATGTGATTTAAGTCCCTCCTCAGGGTGCCTCTGGGCCCTTCACAATAACTGAGCTTCCCTTCAGAGCAATATCCATATTTTCTGGAATGTCGACAGTTTGATAGCTGAGAATGGTCGTCATCCTCACAGTAGATGCAGCAAAGAGCTGGAAAGTATTTTTTAAATGAGATTTCTGCAAAAGCAAATATCTACGTTCTCTTTTATTACACTACAGGATTGATTTTACAGTATCAAATATCTTGAGATATTTGTGGTATTCTCCCTTTATAAAAAGAAAATTTGTTTATTTATCCACTAGCATGACATTGGATTATGGTTTTATTAATTTATTTGTATTTGTTTTTAAAAAGAAACTTATTTTGATCCAATTCTCATGTCATATAAAGAATGGATAAAAGCAATTTCTCATCCCACTCATATTGCATTTGAAATCTGTAATATCAGAAATCCAGTGGAATGCCTTAACCAGTTAAGCTTAATATTCCAGGGGATTTTTTTAATATGCTGCACTGATGAAGCAAGAGTATTAAATTTATTCAACCATGAACAATTCTTTGATTATCATACACCTCAACTCTTCTGTTATGTGTTGACCACAAGAATAAAAAATAGAAAATGAAATGTGATTACTTCCTGATGAATTGAAATTCCTTTAATAGGCATTGAAATTCCTTTAATAGACATTGAATAGAGAAAATTTATATATTAATAGTTACAATCAAGCTTTTAGTTTTTTTTCTTGTCGAGGGTAGTATTCAATAAATGCACTTATTACGTTCTTATATGAATAGCAGAATATGGAAAAATGGAATTATTGCCTCTGTGTTGTTTGTTCCATTAAGGGGAACACAAATTATGTAAAAAGAAAAGTCATAAATAACCATGCCAATTATATATTTTTTGAAACTGTATCTATAGTTGCATACCTAATATTTGTCATTAAGTTGAATGTAAAGATGTAGAAAGTGATAAATTATAAGATTTTAAAATTATTTTGCAGCTGAAGCTTAACAAAGGGTTGCTAAAAAAGCTTAGTTAAAGGGGGAAAAACACATAATTCAACCGGATAAGACATGATTATACTATGCTTAAGCCATTGTCAGCATATGGAAAATATGGAGAAGTTTAAAAAGGCCTGATAATTACAGTGTCACCTCATTTTGGCAGCCCTATAATATTCATTTTCCTGTTTCTTAGACAGATGCAGAATTCTATAGTGTTGGAATTGAGTGTCAAATAAAAAAAGTCCTGTCAGTGCTCAAATACCACATACAGATTTTTTTTTACAGATGAATTATTATAACTTCATGTTTTGCTTCTCTGCCTTCACAGTTATTTCACACATACTTTTTGTGAGTAGCTGTAAATGATGAAGCATGGAAATTTCACAGAACTCACTAAGAAGTGTGAAATCAAGTTTGAGATGTTGAACATTGTTAATTTATTTGTATCATTGGTAAAGGTAGGACAACACAATTAGGATAAAGACGTATGTCAAGCAAGGGTAGGGGGAGTAGATACCTATTAAGTCTTATTGAGACCTCCTCTATTCAAATCTATGTCACTTTTCTGGAATAAATCAAATACATAAACAAAATACAATAATACAATTAATAACATATGCCTCCAGGAAGCTTACAGTCTTATTAAAAGGTAATATTCTTGAACACATTCATGTAAGCTTCAATATGATCTAATGAGGAAGGAATTATCCAAGCACAGAGTAAAATTTAAACTGTTCTAACTTCTAGAACTGGCTATGTCACTAGGACTTCTCTGTATGGATTAGTTGATACTTCTATCTATAATTTATCTATCTATCCTCTATCTCTATCACTCTATCTATCTATCTATCTATCACTCTATCATCTATCTATCTATCTATCTATCTATCTATCTATCTATCTATCTATCATCTGTCATCTATCTATGACAGATAGATGGACAATATTATATTAGTACTACTCATATTAATTATTATATGTATATTGCTCTGAAGATTCAAACAGACATACTTCTCCATTAAGTAAATTTTCTAAAATTTTTTAAGGATTTGAAGTACCATTATAAAATAAATGCCTTCAGGGCAAAAAAATTATTTATATTTTGTCATCATAGTATCATTTCTATAAAAAATTAATATCTCTGAGTGCCCAGAGTATAATAAACATATGATAAATGTTAGTTCTCTTCCTTTTCCTCTATTACACTCATTTCCATGAACATGTTACCGGAAAATAAAAAAAGTATTTATCTTATTTCAAATATGTAATTTAGTGTTAATATTTTTCTAGTTTATAGGGAAATTTGAAGACTAGACAGTCAAACAACTTGACATAATGGTCTCTTTCCTGATTAGGTCAGTTTTTCAATCTGCTTTTCAAAATTGTGTAACTTTTTAGAAAAGCTTCCTACATGGGCATACAGATAGAAATGTGATAGGAAAAATATGATGCCTGAAAACATTTCAGGAGTTGATAACAGTCAAAAATGTACAAAGGGAGTTTTTATCCTGTTGCCCAATTCTTCAGCTTCACTTTATGACAATTGCTCAAGCTCAGATGCAAGGAAATCCGACCTCTACTTTACAGACAAAGGAAAGGAGGTATCATCAATCAAGCAAAAGACTTATCCAAGACCATTTAGTGAGTTGAAAGCATATAATGAACTTAATATACATGACAAGAAAAGGGCTAAAATAGGATTCAAATCTTTAGATCTTTTATATTTGAAAATAATGGCTACTTAGTTTTATTCTTTAACACTCACAAAAGTAGAGAAAGGCCTTATGAATTTTATTCCTAATTTTTGTCATATTTTAAACACACTAAAATATTTCTGTTATATTGAAAGTGCAGATAAGATTAATAAAATGACAATTTGCTTACATATCACCAAGTTCACAGAAGACTTCCTGAAGTTCATTTTTCATGTTATTTTTTCTCTTATTTCACCTATTTTGAAGGATTATTAATTAACAAAATGGCCCTCAAATTGTAAATAAATCAGAATAAATATGCTAGAGGTATTTTTCCCAGAAACTGTATAATTCACTTCTGAATAATTAAAAATTTATTATTTTGTTGAATTTTTTGCTAATCACTTTTAACTAATCCAAAGACAAAAATACATCTGATCTGTATTTTGTTCTGAAAAATACAAGGTTTTTTTAATGTCATTAAAAACAAAAGCAAAAACAAAACTACAGTTTTACATGTCTTGCATTAAAATAAACAGAGCAAAGAACTCTGGTATAAATAAAAGAAGTAGAGAATCACTAATGTAATACATAAACAATAATTCTTATTTTACTTAAGTATGAACTATTTTTGCATATTTCAGAAAGTGACTAAATATATGTTTTAATTGCTACTTATTGAAAGTCAGGTTGTTATCCTCTAAGTAAACATAAAAGAGAAAATTATGAGCAATCATAATCCATAAAGTCTATGTATCTGTAAAAGAAAACCTCAGCAGAAGAATCTGGCTATAGAATATTGTCCAGGTCAGCAGAGTTTTTCACATAAAGATGAGTGATTATACAATAAGTATCACAGCATTGTCGGTAATATTTCAGTATTAGGTGAGATGGTATTTATTTTCAGTTCATTCCATCACATAATAACTTGAATGGTCCTTTCCCCTTTTTATTTTTTATTCAGTTGAACTGAATCTAAGCTAATCTGCAATGGAAAAAAAAAAGACATAAAAATGTGTCCTTTATAACGGCATCTTTTCAATGTATATAAAGTGTGATCCAGCATCACTTGGGAACTTGTTAAAAAAGCAAATTCTCAGGCAACACCTCAGACTTTCAGCATAATAAAACCTATGGGTGAGTCCCAGAAGCCTGTGTTTTAACAAGTTCTGCTGCACAGAACTGCATGGATAGAGATTAAAAATAACATACACCATAGAAACTTAGAGGCTGCCTATGATATGTGATTTGAAAACTGACAGTTGTCAAAGTCCATTAATCTAACATACCTTTGGCAGATGTTTGAAACTGCACCTTCGAAATTCAGATATGCTTGGAAGTGATAATGGTCTAAACTGCCACTACCCCCTCTTTTTTTTAATAGTCAAGGGACGTATAACTATTTTTTACTCAGATTTCACTTGTACATTATTCCCCTTCATACTAGACTTTGGAAGATGATTGATAATCAATCAATCACCAGATCCAGCAGTTCAGTTCAGTCTTATACTTCTTTTACCTGTCTATGCAATCTCTCTTAGGTTTGCCTATGCAAACCTGTCTTAAGGTTGTATCTAAGGCTCTCTTGACAATTTCCTGGGTTTCTAGGTTTTCCTGCAAGAGTGAGCAGCCATGTTAGAATAAAGGGAAGTTTCTTAAACTGTGATATACATATTCATGCCCTAGGCAAAATTTAATATGATTTTATATGGTATATTAATAAGTCCAAAGTCATTAATTCCTAAATTTTGTTTGCCATAAATACAAAGATAATAGTCAGTTGTGATTTGAAGTAAAGAACTAGTAGAGGGAGAAAGAAATTCTACTAGATAGATGTAGGTAAACAAATTGCATATAGTTGACTTATTCAAGTCATTAGATGAAATTATTTTATTTATTAACTTAAATTTTTTTAATTCATTAAATTTTAGTTCATTAAATTTAATTCATTAATTTAAAAAATTAATAGTTTAAGTTTTTTTCTCCACTTAATTCTTTGAATATTTATGTCTTTCTCCTCACCGAGTATATTATAATTTCTATCATTATCTTTGGTTACTAATATATATCAAGTAATAAGCAAACATATTTTGATATTTAATTCAATTATGAGTAATTACCAATTTTTAAATTAAATTTACTGGGGTAACATTGGTTAATAATATTATACGAGTTTCAAGTGTATAATTCTACAATACAGTATCTGTACATTGCATTGTGTGCTCACTGTCCAAAGTCTAGTCTCCTTAGTTACCATATATTTGACCTCCTTTACACTCTTCATCCTCCCTCAACCCTCCTTTCCCTTTGATAACCATTATTCCGTTGTCTGTTCCTTATAAGTTTGTTTTGTTTTTTCATTTGTTATTTTCTGTTTTATATCCTATATGTGAGTGAAATCATATGGTTTTTGTCCTTTTTCATCTGACTTATTTCACTTAGCATGATACTCTCAAAATCCATCCTTGCCACAAGTGGCAATAGTTTATCATTTTTTTTTTTATGTCTGAATAGTATTCCATTGTATACATGTATTACATATTCTTTATCTGATCATCCATTAAATTCTTTCCACTAGTTACCTAACTCTGTCTAGGTTTGACAGCATCAGGGTGAACAGGAAACAGAAGTTTATAATAGAAGTCTACTGGTCAAAAGTAGACAGGGCTTAACATAAGAAGGCATTCTTAATACCCAAAAGGAAGTGGAAGGCTTCTAGATCTCTGTAATGAGGTAACGTAATAGAACAGAAAAATGGTAGAAGGAGGGAGAATGGTCAATGATATCACTTGACTTATTTCTATATATCCTATCTATAATAAGTTTACAATTTATTAAAGAAGGTGTGCCACATATATACCCATACACACACATACAAATTATAATGGCAAACAATTTCACACTTATCCTATAAAAAGGTGTTTTATGAAGTCTCTTTTTTGAAGGCTGAATTCTTTAAAATAGCTCCAAGATTTTTAACGTCTATACATAGCTGAGCATAGCTGGCCCTCAAGACTGCCAGAGCAGCCAGCCAAAATGCAAATCACTATCCTAAATGTAAAGACAGAAATGATCACAAGTTTCTAGTACTTCTAGTTCAAATAGAAAAGGACAGTTAGTAATGTCCTTGATCAGAGCATTAAGTACTGTCAGAGGGCAACCTGGCAAGGGAGAAAATGAATGAAATAAGTTACCCAAGCTGCTGAAGTGGACTGCAGGGCCAGAGAATTTCTATCCTAATGACAAAGTTGGGGAGGCAAATGGGACAAAAGATACATAGTGAGGATTTCTCTCATTTTTCTAGTGGGTATAGAAAGGTCTGAATAGAGTACCTGATAAGTCCATTTGCTTCTTTTCTGACTCAGTTCCACAGTTTTACTCCCTCTGAATTGGTAAGACAAAATCTATTAGAGTTGCAAGTATTACAGTAAAATAAATAAATAAATAAATAAATAAATAAATAAATAAATAAATAAAATAATTAAGTAGTTACTTGATAAATGAAGGGAAAAATATCAAGTGGCATCAGTTTGCAGAATGACTTCCATGAGAAGAACAGGAGCTGTTTATTTTTGTTGCTAATTCAATTATATGTGTACATAGGAAGGAGACCTGCTATGGTAGATGCCTAAGAACAATAATAAGCGCATCAGATATTCAAATGTAATTGATGTAAATTAATCTAGACAAAAACTTTTGAATCTCTCATAGCTCAGCCTTGATAGAAACCTGACATACCTTAAAGTGAAACTGTTTAAAATAAGCATCTATTTATTTTCTATTATATACAATATGGTGTGATATATTTCTATTCCCAAATCACTTAAAATATGTCCTTTTAAGTCTGGTACAATATTTGCCTAGGGTTAATTAAACAAGGACACACTATTTTATAGACTTCTTATATAATGTGTAAAATCCACATAACTTGAAATGTTTGGGATGCAGGGTGATGCCCTAAGTCTCTGGCTATGACTTATTTTGTGCAGTTGTAAATCGTAGAGTATCTAAGGGTAAAATAGTGTTTTGACAAGATACTACCAAAAATGACATCTTCTAATCTGTATGTTATATGGCAATAGCAGGGAATGGAATTGAGAGATTATTAAACATATTACAATACTCTAGAAATATGAGTTTTCCCCTGTATTTGTTAGGTCAAGTCATTCCTGACTTGGTGAATGTCAAGTGGTCCATAAAACCTAAGTGTCTGAGAGTTAAATTATTCTCTGTCTTCTAGTAAATTATTCTAAGAACTTAAGGCTTCAAAAAAAATGGGATGATGGAACTGGTGGCTGATAACAAATATCTTTACACAAACATGCCCAATTTTAGAGATGAAATCAGGGACTACACATTCATCCAGTGGGCCCCATAATAAAAGTAATAATAAAAGTAAGACTGATTTCTTACTAACATTTCATTTCATTCAAAAATGTATTTCATATATTCTCATCAACAAGTGAAATTATTGCTTTTGTGAAATGCAATATAATTCAGAACATTTTAATCTTTTGTACGCTTCAAGTACACTTTATACTACTAGGAGTCTACTCTTCTCACTCAAGTAGGGAACTTAATTTGTGGAGGTATTCTCATGCATCTTAATGGGATTTTTGTTTTTCATATTCCTTCTGCCAGAAATAAGATTAAGCTTTGAGAAAATACTATTCGTGTGTGTATATATACACACAACACACACACATATGCATATACACATAGACACAATCAGGTGACTCATATAAAGCTTAAAGCTCTGGATATAATATATTCGTAAAAATATATGCTCTATTACAGAATTTTAATTTTAATTGGACAATAATGGAAAAGGCAATTGAAAATTAAAAAAAGAAAAAAGCCATTTGTTTTAACTCAAGACCCAAAAAAGCTACACCAGCAGCTGACTTAAAGAAAAAATCAGTATAAGCATTTTCAGCCCATTACAAACAGAAACAGCTGCATTGTCAAACCCTCAGAGATAGAACTGATAATGAAAATGTTACAGACCTTTAAGTGGAGCATCTCTGCCAGACAAGGTTATAATAGTGAACTTACATTAGAGAAGAAAGCATTCAGTATTTATGATTTGCAATTTTAACTTGTGTTTAAAGTAGTACAGGAGGCTTCAAGGGGAATTTAATGTTCTAGGAAATCTATTTGGTCAGTACTGTAAGATTTTATGATCTTTCATTAAGACTTGAAAGTTTAACTGTACGGATTCTGTATTGAATGCAAATCGTGCTATTTTGTGCCGCCTGTCCTCTGAACACCTCTAATGCCACAAATGAAAGAGGCAGTTAGAAAAGCCTTGTATTTTAAAGGTGCTGGCATCAGAAGCTATAAATACAATATTCATCAAAGGACTGTAGAGGACAAACCTTTAAATGAAAAACCCAGAGAATTGTTTATTCTTTTAAAATTTATATGCTGTATAAACCAAGAGAAACACATTTAAAATGCCTGCTATATAGTTTAACATCAAAAATTTTTCTCTAGTGAAGTCTATTTAAAATTTTAGGAAAATGATTAAATTCAACCAAATTTGTACTTGAAGCCATAACTTACTCTACATCCATTCTCTCAATATGCATCACAAAGATTATGGGAATCATCAACATAATTCAAATAACATTTAAGTTCAAATAAATCTCCCTGATTAAATCAAGTAATCAAAAAGATTTGATATGTTTTTATTTTTTTTAATTTAATTTTCACAATAATCTGTGTTTTGGATATCATTAGACCTGTTTTACAGATGGAAAACAAGCTCAAAGAGGAAGTAATCTGATCAACATCTCATAGTCTCTATGTGAGCTTCATAGGTAGTAAGGTTTTCCTATTACTCCGTGCTATCTGTTTTAAGCAAATAGCTCCAAGCTGTTTTTCTAGTATTTGAAGACATTACTTTGATATTGTTCAAATATTTTCCCTTGCTTTTCTAGTGAGCACGCTTTGCAAACCAAAACAGTTAAGACAATCAGTTTGGATCCATTGAACAGTTAGTTTAACCAAGGAAGGATGGGAGATTTGTTCAAATAATTGTCATTTTCCAGAGAGCACCTTTACCATGCCAAAGAAAAAGGCAAGTACATGCCCAAATAAAACAAAACAAAAATAATAAAAGCAAAAACTAACCTATGCTGTTAAAAGTTAGAGAAATGTTTATACTTGGGGATGAGAGAAAAATTGGAAGAGTTTCTGGGATTAGTCTTCAGTTTTGTTTCTTTTTTAGTTCTAGGTGTGTTTTCAACACATGTATTGTTCCCTGTTTGAAAATGCAGTTTGTGCATGCCAGTGTTAGACTGCTTCACATATATTGGCATATCTGTGGCTTTTGTGACCTGATCTTTTATCTTAAATCCTAATTGCTTTGTGGCTTTGACTACTATCTACGCTGAGTAACTGGAATATTTTTATCTAGAATCCCACTACCTAACCATGACTTTAGATCATGATCCTGATTTTTTTCTTGAACAATGTTGGACAAGAAGAGACATTAGCTGCCAGGTAAGGATTAAAATATTGTTTCAGATTTATTATTATTAATGTTAGAATAGAGAAATCAGTATAGACCTTAAACAAAACTTGAACTTTCTAGTCCTTTCCTAGCTACTCATTAATTTTTTATACTAGATATATTTTGGTTCCCATGTGTAAGGGTAGTGGGTCTGCAGAATCTTTTGGAAAATGAGAGGGTACTCATTGCCAGATACAAACCTTATCATCAGTTCTGAAGATAAGATTACAAGAAGGAAATAATCTTTCAGGTTTGCTTTCAGAGGCAGATCCTGGTTTCAGTTACAAGAATGTTTACCATGTGGGAATAAAGAGCTCAGTGCCCATCTACTGGCCAATGTGGCATGTAAGCCACACAAGATTGAGTCTATTCTTTGACACAAATGTGTGTGTGTGTGTGTGTGTGTGTGTGTGTGTGTGTGTGTGTTACCAATTTGATAACTTACTTTTTGTTCTCTAAGGGAAAGATTATTAGAGAAGAGTGAAAAGATTCACTGAGTAGAGTAATATGTCTATCTCTCAATGGAAATACAGGGAATGAAGTAATAATAGCCACTCTTTCTTAAATCTTATTTGATATTTACCTACTGCTACACTACAATTAAAAATTTCACATCACTTGACATGGACTACTACATTCTGCACTTTATTGCTAGGAAATACATTCATATAAATTTTTACATAATCACATATAGTTACTATTATTTCCATTGTATTACAAAATACATGTTAAGCTATGGGTAAATTATCAATAAGCATTATACATGTAGCTTAATTTTCCATGTTAGGAGAGTAGATCAACCCTCTGGACAGCTTTATTCTTATTTTCAGTAGAGCTCTTAGTATATTCCTTTGCCCCAGAGTACACTAAAGTACTTTATCTCATTCAGAAATTGTCTCTAGACAGAAATTAGCATTTAGAAACTTCAAGACATCTCTTTCTCAAGAGAGTACAGAACAAGCCTATATTGGAACCTAGAACCCTTGTTTCGGAGCAAAATAATATATGTTCATCATAGCCTATTGCTAGAAAATTATTTAAGTTCTTTTAGAAATAAACTCTGTATCAAATAAGTTTCCAATACGCCCTTCTGATAAATTTTAATGCCCAGTGTCTTTTATATGCTTACAGTGATGGAAAAAAAAAGAAAACTTATTTTACCCTTTAAGAACATATAAGTTAGAGGTAAAAAAAATGTGCGTGAAAACACAAAATCGCAACATATGCTGACACTGCTGGACTAGAGATTTGTACCAGAAATAAGAGAAACCAGCCAGGTAAGCTCTTAAAACGTCCTGGGCAAATCAAGAAAAACATAAGAGGAAATTTAGTATAGACAAAGAGTGAAACAATATTTTGCCCTGAAAATGTTAGAAGAAAGTGAGACAGGTGGGGAGAACATTACAAATAGAGTGGATAGTACAAACAAAGTTATATGCTTATATATAACTCCACTGTACACATATTTATTTATTCAATGTATATATATTTAGTCCTATAATATGCCAAAACTTCTGAGAATACATTTAGAAAGTAAAGACAATGTTATTGCTCTCATGATGTTTTAATCTAGTAGTAAAGACAGAAAATAAATAAGTAAACTGTTAAATGTGTAATATCTTAGGTAATAAGTGTTATAGCGATGAAGCAAAATAAGTGAGTAGAGTGAGGCAAAAGATAGAGAAGCTTTTTAAAGGCAACTCTGAAGGCACTTCAATGAGAAAAGAGAAATTAAGGAAGACCACTTGGTCTTAGCTTGAGAATGTATGAACATGGTATCACTTACTCTGGTACAGAACGCTTTTATTAAAATGAATGTGTGTATGTGTGTGTGTGTGTGTGTGTGTGCGTGCACACATTTTTTATTTATGTGTATGGTATGGATGAGAGAATGGAAGGTTTTGTATTAAACATGTCAAGTTGTAGATGTCAGTTTAAGAGTATCCAGCAAATAGCTCCATGTATTAGTCTGTTTCACAGTGGAAATGTCCCAGTAAGGGATGTAAATTTGTGAGTAATCAGTATAGAGATGATATTAAAAACTTTCTACACTTGAAAGTTTCTCAGGTAAAAAGTGTGACAAACAGAGACAATGCTGCAGAGAGGTTAAAAAATAAGAAATATTAACTGCTGGGTTTGTCAAGATGGGATTAGCAAATTTGACCAAAGTGACCGACTGACTTCAATTGAAGTGGGTTGAGAGAATTAAAAAAAAAAAAAAAAATTGAGAAAGATGAACCACAGAGTCTTACCAAGTCTTTCAAAAATAATTTTAATGCAGGTAGGGCAGAAACAGATTAATATAAAAGGGACAGCATACGCTTGGACTAGTTAAAGCATTATAAGAAAGGAGAGAGCAACAAAATTTTAGGTGCTTAGAGCACAGAAAAAGTCTAATGACAGGCAGTGAGAAAGGCTAGAGAGAGGATTGAGGTAAAAAACAAAAACAAAAATAGAAACAATAAGGCAAGAAAAATGAGGTATGGACTCAATAACCAGGTATGGCTAGAGGCAAAGATCAAAGTTTCAGTGTGAAAACAAATGTTTGAAACCAGGGAGAAAGTTAAAAGACAGGGAGAATCTTTCCTCCCCCCATGCGTATGTTATCTGTACCTGACACAGAGTAGAAATAAACAGCTTTTGTTGAATGAATAAATGATAAAATGTATATGTTCTGGGAGTAGGAGACTGACAGATATTTCAGTAATACAGAGAAGATAAAGCAGGATTCCAAGTACTGGAATTCAAGTGTAACTTGCAGGTGAAATAGAAAAAAGCACTCTGAGTACAAGGTGTCAATTTTCTGCATAACTAAGATTCATTACATCACTTTTAGTGGCAAATTAAAGGAGTTCTGTGGCTTTTCTTCTTTTTTTTCCTTTCTTTTTTTTTTTCTTTCGACTGGGAACCTTTATCAAAAATGAAAATGAAATCTTATAAAGATTATTAAATATATAAAATAGATTAAAGTTGAGTAAGTCTGTTGTGTGAAAGGAGCAGAGGGGAGCCCTGCCAACACAGTATTTCCCTTTAACCTACTGATGATGGTCCCTGAGGGGGTGTCAAAGGATACTAAAATACTGAGAATATTTTTAAAACATTTAAATTATAAAGTAATGAATCCATGTTTTATATATAATCTTTTTGAAACTCATACACTGTGACTAGTGGAGCATATTTGAATTTATCTGAGAGAAAATAAGTTATTAGATAAAGTAGGTCAAAAGGAAGACATAATATAAATTTACATGAATAGTTGATTAAGACGATCTTATTCCCACTTCCACTGAAGAGGACAAAATTTGTAAAGAAAATATTCAATATATACTAAATATGTAGTCCTTAACAAACTCCCAACTCATGCTTTTACCAGAGGAAATTTTTAATTTTTCTAAATATACATCTTTCTTTATTCCCTTCTAATGGCTCTTTTTATTTTCTATTACCTATAACTGTTATTTTTGTATTTCCACATGTTTACTACTAAGACTGATATCTTTTTAAGGGAAAGAACCAGAATCCACAGGATGTATTCCATCAGTATTTGGTGATTGAAGTGGCACATATGTTAGGTGGCAAACAGATAGACTTTTTAGTCAATTAAATATCCTTTATGTTGCATCATTTTATGCAAAACTCAGAGAAAAATTGAACTCCCTTGATAATTTTAAATATTTTATTAGAGAATTTAGCAGTGCATTTAATACTTAATGTATAATGAAATTTGGAGATTGACAGCATAATAAGAAATTAATCAATGCCTCACTAATAAGAACACCTGGAAGCTTTTTCTTACCAATTCTCCTTAATCTAAGTATGAACAATATCATTTTAAGTTAATTGCACACCAATTTTTTTCTATCAGTATTTCACACTTCGTATTAAATGATTATTTGAAATATTACAAATGTAATCTGATAAAATGGCTCATACACACATTCCAAATAAAACAAGATGCTTGATTAGATAGATAGCAGGCATTCTTGTCCAGTTTATGTTATGAAAGAAAAATTATTCACTATTTAAAAATAAATATAAATTTGCTAGAATTTTTGATACCCCCTTATTATAATTTTGAAGAGAAAATAGTTCCTTTAGAATGTCCATTGAAGGGCAATTATTGAGTCTTCTGTTTAAACAAGTGTTGAATTTTATTTTATATTTTTTCTGAATCGATTAAAACGATCAGATGTTTTTCTCCTTTATTATGTTAATATGGATTGCATTGATTGATGTTTGGATATAATACCTATCTCAAATTACTAGAAAAAATTTAGCTTGTTTGTCACATATTATAATTTTTACATATTCCAGATTAATTTTGTTGATATTTAAAGGGTTTTTGTCCCTATGTTCATAAGAGTAAAGAACTTGTAATATTCCATTCTCTTAATATTTCTGTTAGGTTTTTGATACCATGGATATCATTTGCTTCCCAAATAAGTTTAGAAATACATTCCTTTTATCTTTAATCCAAAGGAGTTTGTTTAAATTTCTTCCTTAACTATTAGTGGAATTCACTGTTGTAGGCAGCCAACAGGGCTTGAATTTTTCTTAATTAAAAGATTTTGATTTTAGATTAAGTTTTTTCCCTAGTTATAAGAAAACCCAGGTTTTCTTGTTTTTTTGTGTGTGTGTGTGTTTGTGTTTGTGCTTTATTTTTCTAAGAATTTGTCCTTTTTGTTTAAGTTTCATTAAAACTTATAGGAATGGAATTCTTTATTGTCTTTATCATCCATATAAGTCCTTGAAGATATATTATGTGCCTCTTTTACTTATAATTTAATTATTATTGTCATCTTTTAAAAAATTCTTCTTGCCAGTAGTTAATCAATTTTATTGAATTTTTGAAAGAACCAACTCTGTGTTATGTTGTTCCTTTCAATATTATATTGATTTTCTATTTTATTAATTTCTGACTTTTATTTTTTCTTTTAATTTCTCTGTGTAATTTACTATGTTTTCTAAAGTCTGTAATTGGATGCTTGTAAGTTACTTAGATCTATAAGATTTTAGTCATTTCTTGATTTTAAACATCAGAAAATTATTTACTTTTTTAATTGATTTATACTTTCAATATGTTGCCATCAAGAAAGCCAGTTCTATGATTCCATTGTTTTTGTTGAGACTTTCTTGATGGACTAGCACATGATTATTTTGTAAATGATAACTATATTTATTCTACCACCAAAATTATATAGCATGTTGGTTGCATATATAATTTTAATAAATATTAATTTTTACATTCAACATTCATTTAGATGTATCTTCCATTTGAGATTTTGCCCTTACCAAGAGAATCTCCATTTTAATTTCATTTTGTGCTAATCTAAAAGTAATACATTTTCTTTGTTGTGTTTTTCTGAGCTTTCTTTTATTTCACTTTTCTTCCTGATGACTATATTGACTGAATATAGGATTCCACTTTGGTAGCTATATTCTTTCAGCATGTTAAAGAAAGAAGTTTCTGACTTCCATTGTTTCTGTAATAAATTTAGCTGTCATTCTTGCATTTTGAATAAAATCATTTTTTATTTTCTCTTACGACTTTTAAGATTTTCGCTTTTATAGTCACGTGCTGAATAATGATGTTTTGGTTAATGATAAACCACATATACAACAGTGGTCCCATAAGATTATAATGAAGTTAAAAATCCCTATTAACATCACAGCTAGCATAAGGTTGTGGTATATAGTACATTATTCATTACTCATGTGTTTGTGGTGATTCTGGAGTAAGCAAATCTACTGTGCTGTCAATCATATAAAAGTATTGCATATACAATTACGTACAGTACATAATTGATAATGATAATAAACAAGTATGTTACTAGCTTATATATCTACTATACCTTACTTTTTATCATTTTAGAAGATACTCTTTCTACTTATAAAAAAAATGTTTGTCTTAAAATATGTTATGTTATGCTAGCAGCAGTCTCCTACACCGTCTGTTTACCACGTCTCTTGACTGCTTCATTTTCTTTTGTGCTTGAAATAATCTTGTGTTTTGTATAGTAACATGCTATAGAGGCTTGAAGCCTAAGAGCAATAGGCTATACCACATAGCCTAGATGTGTAGTATCATCTAGGTTTGTGTAAGTATACTCTATTATTAATGTTCCCACAATGATAAAATCTCCTAACAACATATTTCTATGTAAGTGGCACATGATTTTATTTGGCTTTCAGCATTTTCACCTAAGATATGTTTAGTAAGAGTTCCTCTTTTTTATTAAATAGAATTTCTAATACTTCTTGAATATACAGGTTAATGTATTTATCATTTGTAAAGTTCCAACTCCCTATCAATGCGAATATTGCTTTTGTTCCATTTCTCCTTTCCTTCTGGGACATCAATTACACTTTTTGTTAAATCTTCTTTTTGTTTATTTCATGTCTCACACCCTCTATTCCTCAAATTCTGTTTTTTTTTATTTTGTCTACTTTCCAGTTCAATAAGTCTCTCTTCAGTTTTCTCTAATCTAGATGATGCACTGAATTCTTAATTCAGGAGATTTTAATTTTTAGCCTTTAGATCCATTTGCTTTTTTTTTAGAATTTTTAGTTCTCTGCTAAAATTCTCATCTCTTTTCTCATTAAATATTTATTCATGTTTATATTAAAATCTCTGCCTGATATCTCTAATACCCTCCTGGACCATAGAATTTAGAATATAATAAATTAAACTCAAACATTTAGAACAAATGAAATAAAAAGCATATTAATAAAATAAAATGTTGGTATAATATTGAAAGATACAACATAAGCCAATGTTGATTCTTTTAAAAAGACCAATAAAATTGATTAATTAGTAGCAAGACACTGTGTAACTGTTTTTGTTATTTTTGCTTCTTTTTATTATTCACTTGTATTGTCTTGATTCTTCTTATTACTGAG
>NW_011888896.1:1883881-1927108 GCF_000151845.1 Pteropus vampyrus
GTAGCATTTTATGATAGGGTCATTCTTTTTCAGGATATATATCTATATCCCAAAGGGGACTAAGGTTTTCTGCTCAACAATAGTACTGTCTTTCCATGTTTACCTCACCCTTCAATGTATTTATTACTCATTTTCTATAATTTTTATAATTTTCCATACTGATATGTTTCAGAAATAATGTGCTTGACACTGTGCTAGGTGAACAGTATATAATGGAGGACTATTAAGCTTATAGTTTTCTGAAGGAATCTTACATAAAACAAAAAACTAACAAATAAGTACATTGTTGAAAATAACATGGTGTTCTAAGAGAGAATAATAGAATGCATTTAGTTTAGACTTAGGACATAGAGAAGATGTCTAAAAAATTAAATTTAAGCTGACATTTGGAGGATAAGTAGTAATTTTACAGCTAAAAGAGAGTGAAAATTATGAGTTTTTCAGCCAGAAAGATTAAAATATGCATATACTGATATCTAGAAAAATTTCAGTTCATTTGGGAAACAGAAATAATGTTTCATTATGTAGTGATAATCATACATAATTTAAAGAAATTTAAAAAGAAGTCATATTCTCTGGTTAATAAAATGCATGGTTAAGGGTTTAGCGTGCTACAATTTGCAACTTACTTTAAAATTTGCAAATTACTTTAAAATTTATCAAAGAAAAAGATGGATCAATGAATAAATAGAGAAATAGATAAAATAGATGTGTCACAAAGCAACTATAGCAAAATGCCAATTGAAAAATATAGGTAATGATGTATGGGCACCCACAGCAGAATTCTCTTCATCTTTTCTTCATGTTTGAAAATTGTATGAGATGTTACAAAAAACTTAATAACACTTGTGGTTGAGGAATTTACTGCATTGGAGTACGACTCTGACTCCCGCAAGGTGCTTTAAATTTCTTATTATTCTGTGAATAAAAACATTATGAATTTAGTTTCATTTAAAAATATAATTATCTTCATCAGTGCAACTGAACTACTGGACATGAAGCTTTTCAGTCTGAAAGAGCTACATAAATTGGCAATGCATATTCCATCTTCTCAAGAATTTATAAATTAGTCATTTTAGCTATCAATTAGTCCCAGAGCCATCCAAGAATCATTCAGTGATTATGTTCAATAGTTGGAGAAGAAAATCAGTGAAATTGAAAGATTTTGTTCCACCTAGCTCATTTTTAACAGAAATGACTCAGTCTATATAATATTTCTACTTTTTAAGTGTAGTTTACAAGGCAGTAATTGCAATTTTAAAGAAATAAAAATGGGGACAGTATTTTTATTATTTTTAATTTAGTACCTGTGCTAAGAACTTTACCTTCATTATTATATTTAATTTACAAATACTCTAATAAGATTAATAATCTCTACTGTCTAATCTATCATTTGAACCCAGGTTGACTTTAATGCATGGTTAGGAATGGAGACAGAGAGGGCTTTAGAAATTGCATACTATTCATTTGTGGAGATCTTTGACAATCACATCGCCAGGCAACTTACATGTGGTATATCCTGTCTCACATCCCTTTTTATAAGTAGTGAACATTTGCATGTTTAAAAAAGCTTCTTTAGGGATGTGGTTCCATAGTGTAGTGGTTAGCATGTCTGCTTTACATGCAGAAAGTCCAGAGTTCACATCTCAGTGGAGTCTTGGTCCATGGCCTACAACTATGCCACCCTGAACAAGCTCGATGTCTGATCTTGGTAACTGAGCAGGGTCGGGCCTGGTTAGTACTTGGATAAGCGACCACCTAAGAAAACCTGGTGCTGTAGGCGTAAATAATAATAATAAATAATTAAAAAAAGAAAAGCTTCTTTAGGTGATTTGACTTTATTTAATTTCAATAAATATATTTTTTCATATCTAAAATAATGAATAACTTGCTATAGTGTGAAAATAAAAATATATATGCAAAGTTTATGATATATTAATTTATTTCTAAATTCTACAAATATCTAATTTTCTAAAATGTGTCAGGCATTGTGTTAATTTCTGAGGATACAAAAATGAATAAAACACTATCCATACCTGCAAGAAATTGATAGTTTTGAGTGAAGAAAGATAAGAAGCAGATAATCACCCTAATGTGTGATACACAGAAATATGTCCAGGCTGACATACACACACATAAGGAAGAGAAAGATATAGATTGTAGAAGCTATTGCTTTTCACAGCCTGGATTAGTTTGAATCTCTCATTCATTAGAAAGATTACCTTACATTTGTTTTGGAGATGGATTTAACTCTATTCCATGTGGTTCTGGTCTCTCTGTCAATCATGGTACACCAGTATCCCTGGCTCCATTCATGGTTCAACAGGATACAAGCTTAGTTAATCAGAGAATTTCATTCTTATACGCAGATACTGGTACAGAATTAGATGAGTAACTTAAAACAAGATCTTCCAGAAAATTCTATTGGGGAAATATTGAAATTAAATAGTCATCAGAGTTGAAATCTGAAGGATAAGGTCAGGGAAAAAGAGGAGTTGGAATAGAGTAATCTCGGAAAAGGACACAATTCTACAGCAGATAGCATTTGCCATGGAACAAATCAACACAAAATTCAATATCTTAATACAACAAACATTTAGCTTACAGTTTTGCAGGTGAAATATTTGTGCTGGGCTTTAGTTGGGTGGTTCTTTGGTTGCAGCTTACCTTAGCTGATATTTGTGAAGTTCACTTACAGATCTGTGGTTAGCTGTGGATTGGCTTTCTGATATCTTCCTCTAAAAGAGCTGGGGAAAATAGGATCTATTTCCAGTGATCATTTATATGCCAACAACCTAGTTCATACTTATTCATATAAGAATTGCAGAATTCCAAGAGCAAGAATAGAGGAACACAAAGCTTCTTGTGGCCAAATTTAGGATTTGCAATTGATGTTTTTGTTGCATTCTATTGGCCAAAGCAAGTCACAAGACTAACTAGGTTTAAGGGACTGAGACATAGACCATGATTCTTTTCTCTTCCCTTAATTTTTTATATTAATTTTTTTTCCAATTACAGTTGACATTCATTGTTATTTTATATTAGTTTCAAGTGTACAGCATAGTGGTTAGACATTTATATAACTTACAAAGTGGTCCCTTCAATAAGTCTAGCATCATAAATAGTTATTATAATATAATTGATTATATCTGCTATGCTGTACTTTACATCCCTTTGACTATTTTGTAATTACCAATCTGTACTTCTTAATCCCTTCACCTTTTTTTTACCCAGCCCCTCACATCCCCTCCTATCTGATAACTATTAGTTTCTTCTCTGTATTTATGAGCTTGTTTCTGTTTTGTTTATTTATTTTGTTCTTTAGATTTTGCTACAAGTGAAATTGTATAGTATTTGTCTTTCTCTGTCTGACTTATTTCATTTAGCATAATAACTTCCTGGTCCACCCATGTAGTGGCAAATGGTAAGATTTCATTTGTTTTTACCGCTAATATTCCATTGTATAAATACCACTTCTTCTTTATCCAATTGTCTATTGATGGGCACTTAAGTTGCTTCCATATTTTGACTATTGTAAATAATGATGCCGTAAACATAGGGGTGCATATATCTTTCGAAGTAGTGTTTAAATTTTTTGAGGAACCTCCAAACTGTTTTCTATAGTGACTGCACCAATTTGCAATCCCACCAATAAACCATGAGACAATTCTTGATGAGAGGAATTAAAAATAATCGTACTCACTTTTGCAGTCTTTTATACTCATAACTGTGGCATAATATAGAAAGTTAAAGATAGAGATGAAGCTGATAAGTTATTTGAAGGCATTTGTTTGCCTTTAAGAGTTTGACATTATTATTAACATATCATAATTTAAATAATTTATACAAAGTATGAGGTTTCTTTGGATAAAGAAATTAGTATGATATTAAGTGTGTTTTCATTAATTGATAATTGTTATTTCTGATTTGTTTAACCTATAATCAAAGTGACATCATTTAAATATTAAAATTTAATATTTTTATTCAGAAGCTCATAATAAAGTTTTCCATGTTTTATTTGACATGTGAAATGTCTATATCAGGAGTCTACAGTGTCAGACAGAATTAATAATAAATTATGTAAGTGCATGGTAGGAGGCCTAAGACACAAGTTAGATAAAAAGCACTGAAACATCACTAAAAGAGTACTGAATTGAGAAACTTATATACAGGGAAAGTAAAATATATAGTTTAAAGATATAGAAGTGGCATCCCTTTCAGTTATACTATGTGTTCAAAGCACAACAAACACTTTATTGCCTTTTGAAAGAAGGTGAATCTTGTCCATTACATTAAAGTTTGCAAATTCTTTATTCAGGGCTGTATGAGTCAGCTTGGGCTAGCATAATAAAATACTATAGATTGAGTGGCTTAAACAACTGAAATTAATTTTTTCATAGATCTGGAGATTGGAAATCTGAGATCAGGGTGCCAGCATAGTCAGATTCTGGTGAAAGCTCTCTTCACAGAGCTTGGAGCTGGCTGTCTTCTAACTATGTCCTTCCCCTCTAATCAGAAAGTGTGTGTGCGCATGCACGCGCACGAGAGCATAGATGGGGTGGGGAGCTCGGGTTTCTTTTTTAAAAAAAATACTAATCCTAACAGGATCCCACCCTTATATCCTCTTCTAGCCTTAATTTCCTCCTTAGAGATCCTGTCTCCAAGTATATTGGGGGTTAGGGCTTCGACATATGTATTGAGGTCATGAATAGAGGAGTAGGTAACACAATTCAGTCTATAGCAAGGCTTATATATGTAAGGAAAATTTTTCCATCAGTAGCCCTCTTCTTTGTGCTTTTCTCATGTAATACTTCGCTTTTCATGTAAATACAGATTAGACAAATACTTTAGAAGTGACTCCATATTATTAGCCTGTATGAGGTCCTACCATGCATTCTTTGCTTGGCCTTATTCAAATACCTTATTCCTTTAGATGATAATCTTATAACTAAAGATCGTTAATGAGTATGTGTGTTTTTCCAATTTGGTAAACAAAATTTTTACTGCTTTCAGTTATTCTGAGAAACCCGGTTTATCAAAAATAAAAACATATTCAACTGTGAGTAATGACTTCAGCATATTTTACAACTTGAAATCATTAACATCTATTTTGACTTAGACCATTTATCAAGTGAAACAAGATAGTGATTACATTTTTATTTAAAAAAAATAAATAAAAGTGTTATAGTGATATTGAAAATTTAAGTTTGTTTTTGTTCATTAGTCATTTATGAAGATTGATACACTATAATGGGATATACTACTTAAAAGCAACTAAAATATAATTTTATATTATGACTGGAACCATGAAGATTGAAAACATCTTAATGAAAAAGCTATACATATCCCTCTAATAAATAAATGACACAGTGGAATTGATTATTGTTCACTGCCTAAGGGAGAATCTTCAAGACAGAAAAATGCAATATTCTTACAACAAATTTATCAGATCATAATTCAATTTTACTCAATTTTGAGTTGAAGAGTAAACCTTCATCAAGTAATGGGTCAATAAATAATACTTTAATTGTCCAGAATAATTTTAAGCAATAAAAATAAATATTGAATAATGTTTCTAAGAAAGTGTTATAAAAATGTCTACAGAAATCCTTTCTATGAAATCAGAGAATATAAGACACAATAAAGATGAAAAATGACATGATTTTTACAGAAAAATACAGAAGGGAAGAAGAGGAGCTCAAAATACCACAGGTAGGAAAAAAGCATAGCAAATGGAATTTGTACATATGGAGTAACTACTGAATTACTGAAGACAAATATAAAATAAATATTTAGCTTCAAAAACAGATTTTTTAAAAACTAAAGGATAATGGTACAGTTAGAATAACAATAAATAAAACAACCAGCTTCAAGACTAAAGAAAATATGAAATATTCCAAATCCAAAGTCATAGAAAAGATGTGAAAAACTATCAGATGGATTTACTCCATACCTCTAATTGTACCTAAGCCTCAACAAAGAAAATTTAAAACTTCAACATATTCTCATGGGTGTCAAATATATTGCGACAAGAGATTTAACTTTGGGTGGTGAACACACAATGAAATATATAGATGCTATATTATTGAATTGTACACTTGAAACCTATATCATCTTATTACCCAATGTCACCCCAATAAATTTAATAAATAAAAACTTCAACATGAGTAAGTTAACCATATTTTAAACTTCCCTACAATCAAAATAAGAACATTTATCATTAATACAAAATAAAAATTTTATTTTTGACATTTGTAAGAATAGAGTGTAGGTCCTGATTGACTCAGCAGCTATTTTCATTCAAATCTATGAATAAATTTATATGTACTTATTCAGTTTTGCTAAGAGAGCATGTGCCCTCTTCAGTTGATTATGATATGTTTATGTCTTTTAGAAAAATTACCTATGCTCTCTCTGTCTCTCTGTCTCTCTCTGTCACACACACACACACACACACACACACACACACACACTTACTTATATGTTAAAACACAATGGAACAAAGAAAGAGAAAAATCTGTATTTTTCAAATCTATTTGTGATATGCATTCTAATTACTTGGCGATTTTTATGCTGTATTTGCTTGACTGTCTTAAAAAACAAACATAAAAAATGAATCAGTCTTTTAACCTTCAGTGCTGCTAAAAAGAAGGCTGTAGAGGCTGTAAGTTTTTCAATTAAATAAGCAGATATAATAATAATTTAAATTGGCAGAATAGTCTGCCTTGGATTAGGAGTACTATGTATTCTCACTTTAAGATTTTATTATTTTATCATCTATCGAAGGACTCTTTGGTTGCTTCCATGTCTTGGACACCATGAATAATGCTGCAATAAACATTGGGGTGCATATATCTTTACAAATAACTTTTTAATTTGCGGGGCAGATACCCAAAGGGGGAATTGCTGGGTCATGTGTAATTCTTAATTTTTTTGAGGAACCACCATACTTCTTCCATAGTGGCTGTACCAATTTACATTCCTACCCATGGCTGTACCAATTTACATTTCCACCAGCACTGTAAGGGTTCCTTTCCCCCTACAATCTCTCTGACACTTGTCATTACATGCTCTGTTGATAATAGTTATTCTAACAGGTGTGAGGTGGTATCTCATTGTAGTTTCAATTTGCATTTCTCTAATAGCTAGTGAAGTTGAGCATTTTTTATATTATGTCGGTTGTTTTGAGTCTTAATGGGTAAAATGTCTGTTCATGTCCTCTGACTGTTTTTAATTGGATTGTTTTTTATTGTTGAGTTGTATGAGTTTTTGTATATTTTGGATATTAGCTCCTTATTGAAGGCATTGTTTGCAAATATCTTCTCTCTTTCAGAAGGTTACCTCTTTGTTCTGTTGACAGTTTCTTTTTCTGTGCAGAAGCTTTTTAGTTTCATATAGTCCTATTCATTTATTTTTGCTTTTACTTCCCTTTTCTTTGAGGCCAAATTCATAAAATTCTCTCTAAAACCAAGGTCCATGAGTTTAGTATTTATGTTTTTGTCTATGTAATTTTATTGTTTCATGTCTTACATTTAGATCTTTGGTTCATTTTGAGTTAATTTTTGTGGATGATGACAGATAGCAGTCTAGATTCATTCTTTTTCATGTGGCTTTCCAATTTTCCTAACACCATTTATTTAAGAGGATTTTTTCCTCCACTGTATATTTTTGGCTCCTTTGTTGAAAACTTTTTGTTGATGTATATGTTGGTTTATTTCTAGGCTCTCAATTCTGTTCCATTGGTCTGTGTAATGTTGTCTTAAAAACTCATTTTTCTTTTCTCTAACAATCAAATGAGTCTCAGATTTTCTCAAAGCACACTAGATTCTATTATATGGAAATTATAAATATATATGGATAAATTTCTCTTGATGTTTACATTATAGTCAGAAATACTATTTCATCATTTTCATATTATGGTAATCAAGAATGTGTATTATTATATGATACATTATGTTTTCAATAACAAATCTGTGAAAGAAAACATTGCATACTGCTTGTGATATGCCTTTTTCACTAATTAATCAAAGGGTATTTTCTTCATTGAGCATCAAACTTAATTACTTAATTATCTGTTAGACCAGAATGGCTTTGAAGAAGCTATTCCATTCTATGAAGTGCATAATATGTTACAAAAAAAAAAATGCCCTAATTACATAATTAACTGATAAAATGGACTGGCTCCAAAGGACATACATAATACAGATGTTTAAAAAATGTAATCACAGAACTGCACTACGATCTATATTGGCCAAGTGCATAATCAAGATTTTGTTTTTCTTATAAATTTAATTTGAGAGGACTAGAAACTAGGACATAAAAAGCTAAAGAAATTTTTAAAAGGACACATACACAAGGTCTTGAAATAATTGAGACAAAGATCAACATGAATACTGTTTTTAAATAAAGTGACACTTATAATGGAATGTATTCCCCTTGAAAATAATTGTAATTAAAATCAGCAAATATTTACTGAAATCCCACAGAGAACATGGAGCTGTAGTACCTTTCGAAGGGTTATGAGGCTTTTGTTGCCTAGAATTCTTATTCCCACAAATGTTTGGTTGAATTAGCATAGTCCAGGGGCCCTCCAAGAGATTCCTTATAAAGTCACCTTATCTCTTAAAGATCTTAGTTTCTTTGTCTAAAAATGAGACTGATCAGTCTGAATGCCCTCTGGGATTCTTTTTCTGCATCTACCTATTTTTTTTTTCTTTCATTTTCCTTTACTGTAATAAAGTGATCAGATAGTGACAAAAACAACAAGCAACTCATAGTTGAAAAGTAACTAGGACACTTATTATTATTCCTTAGGAGATGGATGTATATAATCATTCTATTTAAATATCAATTATTCAGATCTATGATGAAACATTTCTGGGGATCAGACAAAAAATCAGGAAGAAAAATAGTATTCAGAATAGAATGTAAAACAATGGCAGCAATTTTAGGGGAAAAAAAGAAATAAAACAAACACAAAAAAAGGTTCATTGCCAATACTTATACTTTGTGAAATTATAAAATGCCTTTTTAGGCCAATTTCTCTTCCTGTGTATCACCCACAATAATATTCTAGTTTTTTATTTTAACTTCTGATATTGAAAATTCCCCAAGCTGACAAATATAGTTCAATTGCTATATATAAATATGCTTGCATCCAGAGGGGCTTTTAAAAATGGCTCAAAAAATAGACATTTATGGAATCACGGTAGGGTATATCATGCAAGTATGCTTAATTAAGCAATTCTTTTGGTGTCCTTCAAATTACACCCCTTTGATAGATAGCATTGCTCCCTGAGATCTTCCTATTTTTGGAAACTAAGACTCACAAGGCTGGTGGAGGACACAAGAGTGATTTTCTAGGTATTCACCTTAACTGAATATGGACTATGTGTATACAATGATGTGAAGAGTGGACTCTAGTATTGAATTATTTAAAACATCTAAGATGAGACACAGTCTCCTATAACAAAAACAAAGAGCTGTTTGAGGAGGGACCTCAATAGGTCTGATTGACACTGTGTTGAACCATTTTTGTAAACAACAGATTTTGCAGACTACACTAAGTAATAAAGTTGTTATTTAAAAATAAACATAATATCAGTGAACATAAAGTCACAATTTCAGAGATGAACAGGAGCCACTGTATTGTTGGAATTAATGGAAATTAGACTGAAAAGCAATTCAGAGTCCTAGGAAACTCTAGAGATAAAGTCTGTCTTTCTGTCTCAGTAGCTGCAGTTCTGGTCATTGCTCCTTAAGCTGGTCTCCAAAACAAAAATCATTCCCTTTTTGCGTCAGTTTTCAAATAATTAGATTCTCTGTATATTTCTCAGATTAAATTGCTAAAATATCTTTACTAATCTAAGCAATTGTCAACTTCCTCCTTCAGTCATAATTTTATAGCAGTTATCTGTTAGGTTACTAACTTATCCTCCAATTTCTCATCCTGTTATTATATTTATTTCTTCGATCATCAAATATCAAATTCTTACTGGGTTTTCATGCTGTAAATGATGCAGTAGATTAGAAAGGAATGATCCTTACTGTCATCAAACTTATTCCTTAGAAGGGAGACATCAACAACTATTAGAATGAACAGATTCAAATGAATTAATTAACAAGTAATTGTAAGTGCTAGGATTACTTAGCTACTTCTAATTGAGTGATAAGAGAAGGCCAGAGGAGCTGAAGCATAGTGAGGAAGCAGGAGCATGGCAAGTGGTAAGATCCTAGACAGAGACAGTGTCCAAAGCATAAATTCCCTTCTAAGTACTAGTAAGAAAATATCTCCTTACTTCAGTACTTTCTTATCTCATCACTGATATTTTCAATCTTGACTTTCATTCATGCATTCAAACCATTTATTGAATGATTATTAGGCGTTATTCTAGCCTCTGTGGATAGAGTCTTGAAAAAAAATGGATACAAATTTCTGCATTCATGGAATTTGCATTCTAGAAGTTGAAGAGAGGCAATAACCAATAAAAATAAATAATAATTACTTGTTCTATTTTTGTCTAGATTCTAACTATTAGGTTACATACCTATTATCCTCAAACTCCTCAAGGGCACTGACCACATTTTGGTTGTATATCTATAGTCTGCTGCACATGTCTTGTGTATGGGGACAGTGTAGAATACTGGGTACCGTGTTTGGGTACATAATGCCTTTCATTTGGACTTGACTATGCTCCAGCTAGCTCTTTGGCCTACAGCCAATCTCTACATAAATCTAAACTTTAGTTTTCTTCACTATAAAACAGGGATAATACTGTATTAATATCTAAGTTATGTTTTTGCTAAAAGCAAATGTTCCTCAATGTTCCTTCTAAACTAAAAAAATACATATTTTATTATAATAAATGCTTATTGAAATACATTGATAAACTTACATTCACTGTGGTAGTCTCTCATTTTTTTCAAAATAATTTTGAATATGATGTTAATTTCATTTTGGTGCTTATTAAATGAAAGAGCTATCTAATTGTTCTCAACATTTTCTATTCCATATAACCCTAGTGAAAACTGCTTGTATCATGTTTCATAAGATCAGACAAAATAAAATGTTAAGCACAGAAGTTTCAAAAGTAGAAATTACTTTTCATGCCTTTTGGGAGGATGTCTAAATGAGAAAATGTACTTCCATTTAAAAATGGATAGATTTTTTTTTTTTTTTTTTCTGTAGGATGATGATAACTCTAAACTGAGGGAAGTCAGGGTCAGGGTTTTTTGAAAATTGAATACCGCTGGCTGATAGCAAATTATCTGAATGAAGGACAGAGACATTCCCTCTTGGTTGTGTTCTATTGTGGAAGAGCTATTGGAAATATTATCTAAGTTTCTCAGAAGTAATATTAGACTAATTGTTAATAAAGCTGGGCAGAAGAGTCAAGCAATATCATACACATGAATACCAGTTAATATTTAAATAAAAATTGTTCAGAAGCAAACATTTGAAAAATATGACAGTGCCTTTAATCAGAAAATAGAGCATAAAATTTAACAACTAAAGAAATCAATACTTTTGAAATAAAAAGTACCAGGAAAAAAATACAAAACATTATTGTGAGTAAAAAGCCCTTTTTCTAAGACAAGGTCTTAAGGGAATTTAAGAAAAACTGTTGTTCTATAAATGATCAGGATAATCACATTGATTATTTAAGGACATTTTTGTGCTCTTTTTATAATGTTTCCTTTTAGACTCTTTGATCTTTCTTGCATGGAAAAAATCTTTATTGGTGATTGACAATAATTTTAACATTAGCAAGCAAATATCAGGAGGAAAAACTCACAAATAAATTACATATTGGGCAACTTAGAGTAAGAGTAAAGGTATTTCTAAGTTTTCCTTAAATATCAATAATGCATTTGGAGTACTTAAATGTACATGGTTCTTCAAAATTTTTCAAATATTTCAAAATATTTCATGGTTCTTCAAAATATTTCAAAATATAGGGCCTTAGAAGTTATTAATGAGGGAAAAAATCATCATATTGAGGAATTTTACCTCTTCCCTGACATTGAAGTCATGTAATAAATTAGGAGTATAAGAATATAAAAGAATAAGAATAAAATAATTTATAGTTGTTGTTAGTATACTCTACTTGAGCCTTTATTTATTCATTTTATTTTTCTCTATAATGAAGCTAAACACTGGCACTTGGTTATATTTTTTATTAAAAACAGACACTTAGATATATAGATGTATAAATATATATATGGCTTTTTCAAAGAAGTGTAACTTCTATCTTTGTTATCTAGCATTTCTCAAATTTCTAATGAATTTTAGATTTATACTTCACTCATCTTTTAAAGCTCACTTGATGATTCTATAATTACACTTGCTTTGCTATTTTTTCTTAACTTTGATTTCCCTGAGACATTATATTTAATAACTAGATAGATAGATAGATAGATAGATAGATAGATAGATAGATGAGATGGGGGAGAGAGAGATAGGTAATTTCCACAGAAATACACACATTCACTAACATATATTTATGGTACAGTGAAAGTAGAATGCTAATTCTTTGAAAGCGTTTGGTCAATAACTGACAAAAAAATATCATTTCTTTGTAAACAAACATGTTAATTTTTGGAGTTTTGATAGAAGTTTAAATTCTTGTGCCAAAATGGCAAAATAGTTTCCTATTTACATAAATATTTTGTTTCTTCTAACAAATATATAGATACTCTGTACATAATTAATATTCTATTACTATTACACATATTATAACAAAATATTTTATAACATGTACAATTTATTGCAATGAAATGTCTTGTTTATTTTCTTAGAAAAAAAAGAAAAAAGTGCCCCATATCAGAGTTAAAAATAAAAAAGCAGCAGCAGCATAATCATGGTCTTGGACATATAATTTTGTCATTAATTTATTCGATAATCTTGTACACATATTTTGTTAGCCGCTTTTCTATATCCTGGACAGAAAGTTAATGTGAAACGCAAGAAGTTATAGTATAGAGATTAGAAGCTTTGAATTTAGACTACAATTTGAATTCAGATCCCAAATATGTAGTATCTGGATCATCCTCCACAAATTACTTAAATTGAGATAATTTTATCTAACTTATAAAAGTGTTGTGATAAATAAAGGTGATGTTGTTTAGAAAGAATAGAGAATGTAGTTAGCATTAATATATTGGCTAAGTGGAAAACTAGAGGAGAGAAGGAGCAATTAGGGAGCTCATTTTATAAACTATAAAAATATCTAGCCAATGTATTGTATACTTGAAACTAATTAAAATAAATTTTAAAAAGTTCATGCCACAACCGTAAAAATAAAGAAAAAAAAAAAAAAAGAACTCCTCACAATGCCCAGCACATGAGCCCTTAATAAATGATACCACTTTCATAATTCTTATTTAGAAGTGGAATTTTCTTTTCAGAAGTTTACAGCTTGGCCCATCAGTCATACCTGTAGTGAGATAGGAACTAAGAAAGAAGTGAGCAAAGTGTCCAAGAAATCCTGTAGGAGAACAATGTAGTTCATCATAGCTCAGACTCAAGCAATGACAGTGGGTACTATAAAAAGGAGTATGCAAGCTCATGTTTTTTCAATGTTGTTGTCTCAATAGCCACAGGACGATTTCTTCCAAGTTTAGCTGGTGTTATTTGGCAATGCAGACATCAGAGAGGTCATTTTTAAAATGCAGCTAATATTTTTGGAAACTTTACAATACAATATCTAAAATAAAACTAGATAAGTATTTAGTATATTATTATTTCAAAGGCATTTCTATTTCTCAGCAGATACTATACCATATAACTATAAAGTAGGGGAATACATTTTAAACCTTCATTATTTGCCCAAATCACTCTGTAGATTGGGAACTAGAACACCAATCTCCTATTTTAGAGATAGCTCACAGTCCTGAGCAATCCAGCATACTGAGTTTGTTTGTTTGTTATTTAATCTAGCTTTTTATGTAGATCCTAGATCCCTTGATCTTGAGATGTATAAACATGTGAAATCTTTCCTTTTTATCAGTGCCAGACAAGATTTTATTATGTGTTACTTATAAAGCAAGCTTTGTTATTTTCAAATTGGTTTTGACGCTAAAGTTGAGAAATGAGAGAAAGTGCCATATCAAGAAGAGTGGCAATGCCTTTCTCAGGTTGGTAGTCACCCCTGACCCTTTACTGCTGACAGGAGAACACTTTCAGACAGATGGTCCCCAGGGGCACTCAGCAAAGTAGTAATAAGAAATGCATTATGGACATCTTCCACTTTGTGAAGAGGGCAAAATGCTGAAGAGCTCAAGGAGAAAAAAAGAGTATGCAGAGAAATGGAATTAAAATGACTGACATTATCTAGCCAACTGAGGAAAATTACAGGTTACTCAAATAGATAACAATTTACTGCCCATGTTTCTGAGTCTTTGTGATTGAGAATCAGAAAATGCCTTCCGAGGCTGACTACAGTGAGTCTCAATCATATATCTTTTGGAGAAAGGGGATCATCTAGCCTGTGGGTTCAACTTTCATGAACATTTTTATCCAAATAGAAAATTAGTTTAAAATGAATATCCAGTACTATCATTAAGACTGGCAAAAAAAATCAAAAAGAAAAAGAAAAACAGGACGTCCAGTTATATTTAAATTTCAGACAAACAACGAATATTTTTTTACTACAAGCATGTTCACGTATTTCACAGAATATCATTATCCTAAAGTATGCATGGGGCATATTAATACTAAAATATTAAAAAATGTATTATTTATTTGATATTTACTTTCAATTGACTTGCTTTTTTTTTTTCCCAACAGCTGGCAACCTTGCTTAAGAAAGAGTATGTTTAGATAGCTTCCTGTTTAATGTGTAAGAAAAAGTAAGAGGCATTTTGCTCTCTGCCTGATGATGATAGTAGCATGGATAGTTGGGAGGGGAACTGATAGCAACTATGAGATTCTCTATTCTTTTAAATACCACCTGGAAGAGCTACACTCTTTTCCCTCAATAACTACCTCACTTGATTAACAGCCTCCCAAGTCTTAGTAGAATAATAATTATTTTCATTCACTAAAATTAAGGATAATTATTGCAATTTAGAACACCAACTTTGTAACCAAGTCATGTGTTAGGTGCTTTAAAGCAATCATTGTTTTATGTTATGTGTATGAAATAGGTTCTTAGATCATTATTTATAGACAATGAAAAAGACTCAGACAATTTCTGTAATTTGTCCAAAGTAACAAAGTTAGTGAAGAGAAGTTATAGTTGTTGTTGTTGATGATATTAACATTGACTGAGTACTAAGTTTTAAGAAATTTGTACTAGGCCTTGAGATAAACTATTTTACATTCATTATCTCAATTAATCTTTATAATAGCCCTATGAGTTAACTACTAGTATTATTATATCAATTTTATAGATGAAGAAATTGAGGTTTTGAGTGATTAAGTATTTTATTTTGTCTATGATCAGACAACTAATAAATTTTGGAATCAATATTAGATATAAGCCTCACTTTAATCTAAATGTCAACCAAAAATGCATGAAATTCAGTAATTTTTAAAACATATTGGAGTGATGTTTAAAAATATACATTCCTATTAAATCAGAATCTCTGAGATTGTGAACTGGGTGACTCTATATTAAATATGCTTATCATTTACTCAGTTGATTATGATACTAATAAGTCATGGACATGTAAAAATATCTTTATTTCAAACTCGGTGATAACTCTAGATGTAATTTTGTTATGTAACTTGGACAAAACTCACTATACTTTGGGCAGCACCAAGGATAATGCTTTTTATTCTTTTAAAAAAAATACCTATTAGTCATTTCAGCTCTTTTGGATTCTTTCACTATTCTGGCAGCACCGATTGATGAATGAACTCTAGTTTATGCTTAATAATGCTCACTTTACAGACTAATATATTTTATAGCAACTGTATTACTTATCCCTAAATTATCAGTTTCTGTTATTCTCCAAAAACCTTGTACCCCAAAAAAGAATAAAATAATAATTCAAAATCTATATATTATTATCTTGAACATCATTGCTTATGATACAAATTTTAAACAAGTACTAGTCACTAGATTTAGGCAGACATAGTTAAACAGCAAAAAAATTAGAGATAGTGTTTTGTGATAGTAGGAGACAGTAAATATGGAATCCAGGACTTTGGAATGACAGAAGAATTTAACAGACCCACTTAACCCAAGGAAGACTATGAAAACCATTAAACTACATCCTATGAAGGCGCACACAGTGACTCGTAGAAAGCACTTGTAGAATCCTTGACAATGATAGGAGATAAACACCTCTAGCACATCATAAATTTCTAAAATGAAAACCAAGAACAGTGATTGTTGGAAGTATTAGGAAAATTATTCCATCAATTTAAAGACTGAGCTTTAGATCATTTAAAACAGATCTGAGAAGTCTTTGCATTGTTCTTTCATTCTGATGCCAGATTATGACTTGTATGATGTGTGGTGAAGAATATGGTCAAGAACAGATAACTACCCTAATATGGATTATACAAAAAGATATTGTTGAGAGAGAATTCGTATGTCAATTATCGCATTTTAACTAATATATTCTACCTTCCTTACAGCCCCTGGACTTAGCCACCTCTGCATATCACATGATCATGAATTTTCAGCTAGAGATAATAGACTTTTAATTCATTGTTTAGCCAGAAATAAATGTGCTCTTTCCTTTGATTTTTGAATTAAGAGGTACATGAACTGGTGAACTGGTGTCCACTCAGAAGCAAGATAAAAAATAATAATAATAAAAAAAAAAATAATAATAATAATAATAATAAAAAGATGTATTGGATGTAACTGATTAATGTTAATTGACCAGTATTAGTGCATGGGTGCATAAACTCCTGCTACCCAGCTGTAGCCAGAAATGTCAACATCTTTTGTAATCTTTTGAACATCTACATGTTCCCCTTGTAATTTCTTTTGAACATCTACATGTTCCCCTTGTAATTTCAGAATATTCAGAATTTCTTGAATTTCTATAAGGTATACCTTTACCCTTAAAATATCCTATTCTCTCTTATTTTACCTAGTTTGAGTGGATTTCTCTTCCTTGAAATGTAATAAATTATATTTCAAGAAATGATTTATTAGTACTTTCTTCTCTTTCTCTCTTTCTCATACCATCTACATATAAATGAGAAGTCAAACAGGAAATGAAATGTTCACTTATTAGCAAGGTGAATTAAGTGTTAAATGTATGTATGATATCTGAAGAGAAAATAATCAGAAATTATCATTGTCTTCCCTGTAGGACTCTCTCTTGTTAATTGTACTAAGAAAAACTTCAGTGCTACGGTCTAAGCTACATCCACCAAGGGAATCAAATCTTTTTTAGTATTTTATGATTTCCCTGCACAACCTTTCATCATGACTGTCATGTGAACTTTAAACATTTGTATACAAGATTTTAATTACTCTAACACTTTAAAAAGACTGCTTTATTTGTATTTTTTTTCTTTTTCAACATCTTACCTATTGTCAGAATAAAATTTAAAATAGTCAACTAAATGGAATTTAAAGCATATAAGACAATCGTGAGTATGCACAGGAAACCATTGTAGCTCACACTGCACCTTGATATCGGGATGAAAATAAAACTGCTTTGCTCGTTGTTGTTGCTAATTCAGGAAATAGCATTTATAGAAACTTTGAGGGAACAGCTGTGATTTACCAAAAATGACTCATTTGTTAATGCTGTAATAAATTACATTCATTGACTTCATTGAACCCATGAAATATAAAATGAGATGGTATTTTGGGTCTCAAAGTATAAAGCCAAGTCTGAATGAAGTCAGCTGTAATTTACGGTTGCCCTGTATGGAATTTTGAAGGTTGAGAAGTAAAGATTTCAGGAGCCTGACCCTTTCACTTAGTTATGATTCCCTAGAGCTACTTTTTTGTAAAATAAAAACAGTTGTAATAGTCATCTTATAGAATTATTGTAAATATTTAAATGAAATAAAATAAACAAACATTTTGCATATTGTTTGATAACAAATGACTCAAAAAGCAAATATACTTTAATTTAAAACTCACATGAAGTTAGCTAGAGGACAGAATACAGTACACAAAATTAGTTAATATCTTTGATCAAGTAATAGCTTTTCATTGGGAGGCTGAGGTGAAATTATTGAATTCCTTCCAAAAAAAATTCAGAGATCTTAGTCAAATTTAAATCATTATTCTAGGCACTTATTGAAACTTAACTACAGATAAAATCTTATCTATATGATTCTTATCATCTGCAATAAGTATATAATTCTGTGTACCTTGCATAAATTACAGAAATGAGTCTCTTACTCAGGCCCTATACAAAGTAAACACTCTGTCCAATGGCAGCTTTAGAACTGGCTGAGAGAATATGGAAAATTTAAATGGCTTCTCAAACCTCAATTACAGAATCAGGGAAAGAATGAGATCCCTGGGCTGGACCACATGAAGCAGTGGCAAAAGCAGAGCCAGAATCAAGTCCTGAAGGTAGATAGAAAAAGAGGAAAGAAGAATAGAGCCTAATAAAAAATGTTTCACGCACCATCTGAGAATAAATCGAAAACACTACCAAATAGGAAATTAAAATGTATTTTGTACCATTCTATTAATTCTAAGTTCATCATCTGTGTTCAAGCTCTTAATGGACCATGAATAGCACCTTTAAGCTGCAGGTAAATTTTGGATATAATCTCTAGGATATACCTTTATGGGGGGCAAAGTACAATTAGGGTCAAGGTTACCTAGTCAATTTTCTACATCGTAGGCTATGAACCTATATATCAAGCAAAAGATGCCTATCATCAGGAGTAGAAGTCTAAACTCTTTTGCCCATTGCATCCTGGTATCAGAATCTCCAAAGAAAACACAACATGGCCAAAGAAGTGTTCCAGATCCCAGGCTTTGTTGATTGTGCAATCCCAGGGTGGGTAGCATGTCATTTGATGGGTGCTTTCCCAACGCCATAGTTTTCATTCCTCAGGAAAATGAAGCTTTAATAGAGACACAGTCTCTAAGTCAAGGAGTAACATATAATGGGAGTGGAATAAAACTAGGCTTTTGTACGTATGTTTTTAAGGAGGAAATATTTTCTTACCTTTTTAATATCACCAGATAAGAAAAAATGAGGAGAAAAAAATTAGATTCAGTTTTAGAAATACAGTTTGATATTTTAAAAAGTAAATTTACCAGGTTTTTATTTTCTTATAAAATAACATTAAATTTCTGAATAATTGCCTTTAATCTAATCATAGGCTCATAGATAATTTAATCAATATTGCACTAATAAATAAATTAAAGAACAAAAAAAGACAGAAAGAAAGACAGAAAGAAAGAAAGTTTGTGATCCCTGTAGGAATTACTGGGAATGTTTCAAAAATATCAAGGTATTATTTTGGTAGAGTGTAAACGTGCAAATGTTATCACCGTGTATGGTTATAAGGGTTAAGAATAAGTGTTAAGAATATCTGGTTCATGTTATTTACATGGGATCCAAGGAATTATTGGAATTAGTCAGAATTTATCATTTTTAATATGACCATTGGTTTTACTTTGCCTGAAAGAATCCTTCATTGAGCCAGTGGTCCCAGAGTAATTATTAATAGCATTATCTTTTATTCTCTAATTGTCTCATTCAGATTATTAATTAAACAGTCATCATTAATCATATGAGACCTGATACTTGGGATTCAGAAGAAGCCAAACTAGCTTCAAAATCAGTAGAATTTCCCATTCCATTCCAATTCCACCTAGTGGAACTGCTGAAGATAAACTGGTTTAAAAGGCATGAGCCATTGCATCCAGGTGTTGTTTTCTAACCATTTTGTGTGAAATGACCCACAGTGAGCTGGCTTGGGGTTCAATGCTGGCCTGGAAGAGATCCATATGATTGTCACTATGTAGCAAGTCCACATGGATTTTTCTTCCTAATTCTTCTTTTCACCAGAAGTAGCAAAGAGAACTTTGGAGACTTGCATTGTTTGTACTTACTGACCTTTTAAAAAAATGAGTTATTGTTTATAAAATATTATTCTTGCTAGTTTTTTATCGTTTGGAGAGTTCTAGAATGCTTTAAAACTATGTTTAGAAGAATAAAGGAAAATGCAGGTTAGTGATCATAAATTCAGCCAGACAGGCAATGTACTGAAAGGTAAAAAAAAGGTCAGCAGTGAAATGAAAAAGTACATTTAAGCTGCAGGTAACTTATGGATACAATTGTTAGCATAAATCTATCATCTATTTATTTTTCTATCTTTCTATCTATCTATCATCTATCTATCTATCTATCTATCATCTATCTATCTATCTATCTATCTATCTATCTATCTATCTATCTATCTATCTATCTATCTATCTTTGGTAGGGCTACTATTGGAAACAAAGCTATTTAGACCATATATCATTTTCTACATTACCACAGGCAATTAAGTTATATTTTTTATTTCTCAGAACAATGATACTTTATTTAATACTCACACAAATCTAACACTCAAGCTTAATATCAGGCAACCAAGTAGACATGTTGTATTTGATTCAAACCTTTGAGTTTAACAAGACAAATGCAATGTGTAAACCTCCCAGAAACTAAAAAGAGAGTACTTTCACGTTTAGCCCTCCTAATGTAGAAGGTAAGGAGGATACAATTCATTTGTCCTCAAAGTTTGCTATAATGATTCCTTAGAATTACAAATGGATAGATGAACTTTGGAACTGACAAATAAGCTAGGGTTAATGAACTAATTACATTACTTTTTATTATGAAACTAAAAACAAGTTATTTGGTCAATTAGAGCCCAGAATCTTCACATTAAAATAGGGATGGGAATTTTTTATTAATTTATTAATAACTATTGGTTTCTGCTATGTGTCAATTACCATAGCACTGACTATAAATTGACCCAAATGAAGATAGTTTCTGCCCTCATGAAGCTTACAAACTAGTGTATATTCAATTATTCCATCATCAAAAACAGAATAGTATCTATCCATGAGTTTATTTCTAGAACTAAGTGAGATCATTTATATAAAGTTCCTAGCCTAGTGCCTGGAATAATGTAAAAAGTTATTACTTGTCATATTGCAAAAGAAATAAGTAGGATAATTGAGTCAAAAACTGCTATAGCAGAAATAGAAATAGAATTTATGTATTTCCTATCTATTGTCCATCAGTAGTATCACACTAATGCAGGTTTGATTTCCCTGAACTTGGGGAGAAATGACTTACTGCATTACTGTCTTCTATGAATTAAGCAGGAGTGTACATTTCATGAAAGACAACCAGCTACTATTCCTGGCTGGCATCTTGTTGTTGAATATCTGATTGATTGTTATTTTCCTTTTCATAAGTTATGAGACATATAGTCTTTTTGGTTTCTTGTTCATAAATATAGAAATTTAACACAGGGACCTGTGGGTTAATTATATTAGTCAAAATAGTATTGTAGCAAAAACATAAGGGCATGCATTTAAATAGGTTCTTTTAACATCACCATTTGTTGGCCCTTCAAATGTTATAATTCCACGAAGAGTATGTCTAAGCTATGAATAGAGATATATCATGGCATATTTGTATACATATGATAACTATAGATATCTCTAAACACTACTTTAAATAGATAAGTAAATTTTAAAAATATTTATTAATCAAAATTGAAATTAAAAAAATAAATGTTTTTAAATTTAATATGATGACACTCATATAAAGATCTCTTCTGAAAATGTATTTATGAAAAAGTATGAGCAAGCTTCACTTGATGCTTTCAAATTTTGATATCAAAATGTGTAGTTTCAAGTTATTCTCTTGAAAAGCAGGCAATATGAAAGTACTATTCTTCACCAGTAACATTTCACTCTGAGAGACTAAAAGATGAATGTTTCATATAATAATCTTCAGAGGAAGATAAAAATTATGTCTCTTTATGATGCCACACTGAATTTTCTTAAAAAAACCCACTTCTAGAAAAAAAAAAATATATATATGTATATATATACATACATATATATACACATACATATATATGTATATATATATATGTACATTAGACAACAGAAATAATCATCTAGAAAAGGAGAAAAAAATTAAGCAACCAAGTATTGAATATTCTAGCCTGGATTTGAGGTGAAAATTATGTTTTGACTGTAGCTTTTCTCTAATTCCTTTTGATTCTTGAATCCTACTTTTATCATGCACAAAACAATCAAGTAGGGATATTTACATGATTCTCAGAGTTAGTAATATATATATAGATCCCTCTGTGTTGAAAGATAATTCTCCAGGAGTCTGGTGCATATCTTCTGAGCAGAGAACATTGACAGCTTTGTTCAGAGATGTTTGCCTAACAGCTTTGGAAATATAAAGATTGTGATTTCTGGAGATACTTAGACCTGTCTCTCCCTGAACACATTCTAGGTTAATAAAGCTAGAGGTATCTCCTTCCCCTCTTCAGAGATATTAAAGGATAAGATATTTCCCTATCCAGAAGAGAGGAGAGGAAAGAAGAGGAGAAGAAAAGAGAGATTTATCAGAAACACCTATATAAAAGCAGAATCTCAAAATCTTGGAGTCCCTAAGAAACAGTGGATCCACTGTGTACAACATCTACTTGGCCTGTCTGCACATCAGCCTCATGACAATGGAGGGACACAGGATATTGATGGTAACATAAAGTTTATGCTGTCTGCTATACCACAGATAATAAAACCATTTGGGCTAATTGCCTCCTTACCAGTTAAATCTACGGAAGTGGGATAAATCGTCTAGCAGCTGCTCTTGTTACTGCTGTTTGGGAACTGCTTGATCACCTGATACTTTGAAGGTATGTTAAAATCACATGAGCTGAATTTTCAAAATATACATGTTCCCCAGTGTTCATGTATCTCCTGTACCTCTTTGAAGGTTGGCTCTAAGAAGCCACTCTTACTGATGAGAGATGTCTTATTTTTCAGGTGTGTTAGGTAAATAGGTTAAAAACAATGGGGAACAAGAACTACAGAAACTAGTTAATGGAACTCATTTATTAAAAAAAGTAGACACAGGTGCAAAATTGAGTCTTCTGTACTCAAGAGCCACTGTCTTATGGGAAAAGGGAAATGAGTTTACAATATGCGTAGATAAAAAGATAGATCTATAAATATATATGTATGTGTATAAATAAATACATTAAAAATATCAGAAGAATTCATTAGATGTTATTTGTATGTACGGTGAATGAAAAAGAAGGGGAGGGTGAATGAAGATGTATATAAAGGAAGAATAACTAATATCCTGGGTTTAGTTTGTGGAGTCAGAAAAGACTTCTTAGAGGAAGTAACCTTTTATCTGTCTCTTAGATGAAGGGGTTCAAAATAGAATCAGCGGTGGTGAGAGTAAGGACCAAAAAAATAGTTGAATCTGTTTGAGCCAAAAATCAAGAATGCCCTACTCTGAGAACTGTAAGTATTTTGGTATGACTTTGTAAAAGAGGAAAAGGAGTATTATTATTTTTGTTGTTGTTAATTTTCTTTTCTTTTTTTTTTTTTTATGCCTACAGCGCCTAGTCTTATAGGTGGTCTCCCATCCAAGTACTAACCAGGCCCGACGCTGTTTAGTTTCTGAGATTAGATAGGATAGGGCGCATTCAAGGTAGCATGGCTGTAGATGGAGTATTATTAATCTAAAGGCAGAGACTAATAATGTAACTGTTTGAAAAAGGAGCAGTGAATTTGGGCATTAATCTACAAAGCATTTGTAATGAAAGGGTGTAATGAGAAAGTACACATTCTGAGACCAGATATAGGTATTCAGAGGCAGAAACAATATTAATTGAAAGGTACAGTGTACACATGTATTATGGGTATTGTGTTTAAGTCGACACAAATCTGCAATGTGGTACCATAACCATTTTGTAGAGATAAGAAAACTTATACAAAATGAGATTAAGTAAGGCAAAACTGGAATTCAATTTCTAGAGTATGTTTCTTGGCACTATACTCTCTACTTTTCCACTCTGGTACAGAGTGCTTCCTGTGTGCCAGTACTGTGGAGAGAATGGATCAGAGGCAGACAGAAACCAACCTCAATAGTTCAGAGAAGATGTGATAGAAACTTGTAGAACAGAACTTGCAGTTATATAGATATAAAATAAAGATAAAGAAAATTGGTTAGGATAACTTTCAGGTTTAGGAATTATGTAGTTTTTAGCTCTATCATTCTAAGATGTGAAAACTAGACCTTTTTAGGAAAAAAAAAAAGTCAAAATTCAAAAGAAAATAGGGTATACTTTATGGCTGACTGATGGCAAATATATGTCACTGCTATTATAGTTTTCCAAGCCCATGAGATGGCATGGTAATCTGTCAGAGCATCCCTTCTACATCTTAATCCTTTATAGCGGCTTCATTTGCATTACCAAATTTTATGTTCATAAGGTCCAGAGAGATATATACCATTATTTCCATTTTACAGATAAGAGAATTGATGCTTAGAAAGGTAAAATAATTTGCCCAGGTAATCTACATAGAAAATGTCAAACCTGGCATCCACACCTATATAATCCACCTCTAGAGTGGGCATGCTCTGGCATGAAATAATATTGCCTCAAAAGAGGATCAAAAAATTAAATAAAAAGTAAATAAATTGGTGGATTAGCAACATTTAATATTAGTATATCTAAATATACTTGTTTCTAACTCACTTATTAAGCAAGAGATCTCAATTTAGCCTAGTCTCAGGGCATGAAATTCTGCAACTTTGCAATGGTAATGAAGGACATTTCTTTCAGGCACAAACCAGCAGCAGCTAATGAAATTTCAATAATCCTATATGACCATAATAAAAATACTTCTGTGCCATATTTGTGTTCCAGTTGGTCTGCTACTTTAATAATACATATGCCCTGTGGTCAAAATCAGAACAAAATAGCATGTTGTGAAAGTTTCTTATTTTGCAAAGCTTTAAAACAAGACAAGAAGATAAGAATAAACATATAAAGCATGTAGAGAACCTCCATGTAAAAGGAAATTTATAAATCTCATTAGACTGGAAAAATACTTTCACAGTAAACCTAACTGAATAACATATGAATATTATAACTGCCTCAAATGGAACAGCTTGTTGGCCAGCTATGCAAAATCATCAGGTTCATTTCAGTGTGTAGCTTTTGTTCCTTGTCTTGAAATAAGCATGAACCAGATGGGATATAACTATCCGTGAGGCCTGTAGAGTTTATATCCTACTGAACTACTATTGAATTTTTCTCTCCTTTCTTTTTGTGGATTGCCAATACATGAAATTTCTTCAGGCATTCCAATTTCTTAAGATAGCTTATACTATTTTAAAGTCAAAACTTAAGTAAAACTCTAAAAAAATCTCAACCGGCAATGACGTTTTTAGTTTTGTATATGAAATTATTATGTATTTACCAATAGAAACAGAATAAATTACCTTCTAAATACGTAGTCACATCCACTAGTTAAGAGAATGTAGTATTATGTCCCTCAAATACATAAATATATATTTTATACATATAATTTTAAAATAAATTCATATATATGATTTTTAAGGTTTATATGTATAAATATGTAATCAATTTCACACAGTAAACAAAATAAAACAAAAAAGTATCTAGATTGAACATGATTTCAAAGTTAACAAGTACTTATAAATCTTATTAACTGTGGGGATCGTCATAGGGACTTCTTGGTATCAAAACAGATAAAGATACGGAAAAGCAAATCATTACAATACAAATTAATGTCTTAAGTACAATATAAAAAAAATAATTCAACCAGGAAAACAGAAGAATGAAGTGATGGTCTCAATGGAATTTTTGTTCCTGTAGAATTCCAAGCCAAAGACATTTCTTCACTAGAAAGGAGATTTGAGATTATTTCAAACAAAGCCAGAGGAAGGATTGATTGCCCACTGAGACAACACAAAAAAATAATAAATAATTTCTCTGTTGGATATTTTCTAATTATAACAGAAAGATTCAGAGAATGCAATACTTCCTTATATCCCTAAAAAAAAAAAAAGTTAAACTCATTACAACACCCACTTTGTCCATTATATCTCAATAGAGAACACAGCTATGCTTTACTTTTCATAAATGATGAATATTCCAACTCTGTAAGACAATATTTATGAGTGCTAAAGGCAAATCGCCCTTGCTCACAACAGGTATTTTACCAAAGAGAAGATATATGTGACTGAGGCTCTTTAAAATTATGCTATTGTCATATGTGTGTATAGGAATATCCTCTAAAGAAGATGTGTGATGCCTTTCATGAAAAATTCTGTGATTATCCTGTAAATCTGTGTGATATTCAGTATTTTACTGTGTAAAGAGTTCCTAAGATCATTCTTGGGCTCAGTGATAAACTAGAATGAGTCAAATGCCCTGTAGTCATAGTTATTGTTTAATACAACAGAAGGATAGAGTTTAAAGTCAGCAAAGGAGAAAGGTACATGAGCAAAGTGCAGGAGAAATCAGATGAAAATTTTTGTTTTCCTCGCAGTGGAATTGCACAGAGATATACTTAATTCTCCCAGCAGTAATGTGTGACAACACGTGTGAAGTCTTGCCAGCTAAGGATCAACCCACATGACTGGCCTCAGTTACTCAGACTGCAGCCCTCCCCCAGTCTTCCAAGCAAAAACCTACCTTCACCATAAACCACATTGTTAGGATAAATGATAAACAGCAGAGTAATCCAAGGCCTCAAGCTTACAAAAACAATCTTATCAGGCAAAATATCCCAAGGGCTAGTCCTGAAGATGGCCTATTATTAGAATGCTTAGAATTCAGCAACCCAAGTCTGCTGAGTTAACTCTTTCCTGCCTTCTTATACTTCATTGGCCTTAATTCCTTTGCAGTAAATACATATAGTAATGATATTTATGTTATCTACCCCAGAAGTTATTTTGAGAAATAATTTTGATTATCCATGTTTAAATCCCAAACATACCTTTAGATATCATTGTTACCATATAGATTATAGGTAATTAGTCAATAAAAATCAAGTAAGAAATATGATTTCCTTAAGCCATATAGAGGATATTATGCTGATATTCAAAAAGTAACTCCGTTTTTCTAGTTGAAAATAAAATTCTGCTTGAGAATGGTCATTGTTTGCAGTATATATTATCCAATTATAAAAGTATTAGCCTGATATTAATTTTCCCAATATACAATTAAACGATATATATATTGAACTAATGTTACAATATGGTATTGTATATGTAAATGCATACTGCATATGGAGAAATGATAAGCAAAAGAGGTTTTCATCTTTGATGCAACTTTGTTAGGTCTGTTTGGGATTGTGGATCTGAGAGTTTACCCTAGAAATGTTCCTAGAGTGTTTTTCTTCAGTCCTCAAAAAACTTGTGTGAGTGAGATCTTTTGGTAAATCCTTTTCTAGTATAATTAGAGGTTATTGCTTTGTAGTACAAAGGGAGAAAAGAATAGAACGCGGAAGAACACTCAAATGGTGGCAACATAGAGCTACTGTATTGAGTTCCAATTTTACCACTCATTCTCATTTTTAGGCAACCTTTTCCTCCTATGTCTCTTTTCTCATTTCTAGTAACAGTATCTAACATGAAGCATCTTTTAAAGATAATGCATGTTAAGCCTCACAATATCACCCAACAATAATCAAAGCTATTGGTGCTGTTGGTAACATGACATCACTCAGTTACCCAATTTCTGAATTATATCTCACAGATAAAAGTAAACATTTAAGCTTAGAAAGAAAAAAAGTTGTTCTTTAAACATTAAGCATAAATTACTCATTATATAATTATAGTGTATGGTTGAAGTTGTTAGAATATTGAAATAAATATACATAGATTTATTTTTCTTCCTAAGGCTCTGTATTGTATGCCTCATTTTTTTGAGGCTGGCATGTTACTTATCATTAAAAAAATGGTTATACTAGGTTAGATGATTAGCATTTTGCAGCATTTGCTTTAGTAATTCCAGGATGAGGTGCATCCTGGAATAGTCCAAAAGAAAATACAAAATTCATCATTGATCCTTAAAATTATTTTGTCAGTAAACTTTTCTCAAGTATCCAAGGATGCAATAAGAATTATTAATTAAATATTTTTCTAGCTGTCTTAAAATATAATTTACTAAAGTACTAATGCATAAAAATCAGAAACACATTTTCAATGGGGCAAATGAGATGGGACCGAACTAAATTTTTGATAAAGGCTGTTCAAATGATGATAGTCTAAAAGTCCATAATACCGTGAAACAAACAGAAAAAAATGGATAAAGTTAATTAGGAACAGTTCCTGGTGAGTTTTGGGTTGGATATAAAGGAAAGGAGAGAAGCAGTAAGGCTAGCCAGCTGGAAAGAAAAGAAGCTACATATGGTAACCTGTCAAAGTAAGCATTTACATATAAAACCAGCCTCTGTCTCCTGAAGTCATATTATGCAAATGCATAGGTGTCCCTCTCTTAATAAAATATAAATATTGAATTAGTTATTTCTGCTGCTCTAGTAAGTACTTTCATCATGTTCGTAAAAGTTGCTTAGTACTCATCACTTCTTTGCTTTGCTGACATTTCAGTGTGAATGCAATTGTTTCATGGTTCACTCCTGGTTGCTTCACCCTGGCAGCGAACATTTGCACATTAACCAATGATAACACGCGCTGTCGCTATCCAACTTGTACATTCAGACTGTGAAATGCTATCGAATTATCGTTTTCTTTTATGCCACACTAATAAGCAATGTGAAGCATCAGCCTTTGAAGAGGCTTTTTTTGTTTGTTCCAGGACTCTATTTCAGACTATTAAGGTTGTATGTAAAAAACCAGCAAGTTTTCTTATGATAAAAGAAGTTGAATGAGGCCTGCCCTTTCAAGAGTCCTTCATAGATATGCTTAACATATGTGATTTCCTAATCGTGCAGAATTAGTTTGAAATATTTCTGTATAAATGTCTAAATAACATATGTGAAGCAGCAGTAGTAATTCACTGAATAAAAACATCAAAGAAAAAGCAAATATTTAAGTGAATTTCAGGTAAGCACACCAATACAAATAAAAGCATTATTTCACTTGTCTCTTTAGATGAATCATCTCATTTACTCAAGTAATACAATGAGAATAAAGAATACTAAAACACTTTAACTCAGAATTTACACTTAAGAGAAAAAAATCTATCAGAAATTATGAAATTAGTAAAAATCAGTAAATATAATAATAATCTTATGTAGTCTATACTTTCTCCAAAGGAACTATAAATTCTAATTCTACATATTATAAAAATGGTATATCTACCCTGAAAAATATAAAATTTATACATATAGGAATCAAAATAATTTGGATGGTAGATACAACACTGATAGCAGGATACTGATTATCACCTTAGAGTTCCTGTTTCAGAAAATGCTGTATCATTTCAGAACATATGACAATTTAGAGCTAGAAGTCTTAGAAAAAACAATAGCTCTTCTAGAACCATTAGAGAAATGAGGTCACAGGGCAAAGCACTGTCCTTAAAATTGAACAGACATACAGATACAGAAAATCACACCTGATTGGAGTAGAAACCCATGAGGAGAAACCTCTATAGAAAACAGTGCTAGGGTAGGAACACTTACACTTAATTGATGACTAGCTGGAGGCTCAGTATGGACAACTGAGAATAAATTCTCCAAAAGACTCATTCCTAGGGGAGGCAGGGAGGCCATACTTTTGCTAGTTTTACCTCCTGGAGATCCGCAAGGTTCTCACAGTGAATATTAAAGAAAAATTCGCTCATGCTTCCTCAAGAGAGTAAAAAGGTACCATATAAGATACACCAGAGCATTGTCTTCTTCTGAATAAGATCTTCTTTCTGGAGAAATTATTTTACCAGAGTCTAACCTGCTGGGATTTTTATCAGAGTCTAAATTACCTGGATGAAGTGAAAGACCCCCACTAGCTATTTTGTCCTATTGAAATGGGTTGGAAGGGCTGAGAACCACTGGTCAAATTCAATGCCAGGGGCACAGGTTTATCAAAAGATTAAGACATAATCATAGGACAATGGAACACTAAAAGTAAACCCTAATATAAACTGTGAACTTGGGGTGATGATTGTAACCAATGTACCGTGGTGGTGGGAGATGTCAGTAGTGGGCGAGGTTGTACATGTGTGAATACAGGGGTTTTATAGGAACCCTGCACTTTCCACTCAATTTTGCTTGACTCTGAAACTGCTGAAAAAAATTATTAATTTAAAAAGTGCTTTGACTATACTTCCCTAATGAGATGTATTTGAAGTACAAAAATAACGGCAAGAAATGGCTTAAAATAGATTCAGTAATCATATTCTCAGTGGTAGTGTTGGTATAGCAATTTTTAAGGCTAAGTGTGTATTTTGGGATAAAGAAAATAAATGCTTATGATAATGTGGTTGATAATCAGGAATACCACTATGAGAGAAAGAAGATAAAAATATAATAACATTTGTAAGGTTAAATAGAAATATTATGGCCTTGAAGTATCAGTTTAAACATAAAGCATTTAATCTTTTAAAAATATATGTATTTCCTAATTGATGAAAGGACCTATAAAGTGACCAACCCAGTAGCAACAAGCCCTCCTAGAATCCAAATTTTAGTCTATAATTATCACTTCCCCATAAATATTTCCTTGGCTAGTTTTATGTGTCAACTTGAATTGACTCTAATATTTAGTTATTCAATCAAGCACTAATCTAGGTGTTGCTATCAGATATTTTGTAAGGAACATATGCAATCACTTGACTTTAAGGAAAGGAGATTGTTTTCTTCTTAATAGTTTGGGTAAGCCTCTTTCAATCAGTTGTAAGGACTAAAGAGTAAAACTGAGATTTCCATGAAAAAAATTTCTACCTGGACTGAAGAAGCATCAACTTTTCCTTAGATGTTTCCAGACCGTCATCCTGTCCTCCAGATTTCAGACTTTTTAGAAGCCCCCCAATCAATCACGTAAGCCAATTCCTTACTACTCTCTTTATGTATATGTAAATATGTATATATTTGTTTAAATAAAATATGTTAAAATTAATTTTACCTTTTAAAAACACTTTAATGTGGATAATAGAAAATCTAAAATTACATATGTAGCTTGCATTTTATTTCTAATGGGCATTGTTGATCTTTAGGCTCTCCATTCATCTTCCTTTTTTTCCTGCAAGTTATTTGCTAGAGAAATTAGTTATTTACCTTATATTTTATTTACTGATAAAGATTCATACAGCCTAGATTTTACTGACTGTATCTCTAAGTTTTAGTATATTTTTTCTCATATATTTTATCTTCATTGATAGTTAGAACTTGAGACCTGATGAGATCTAGGCGTAACTTTTTGGGGGCCATGAATACTTCATCATTGTACTTCTATTGGATATCATATAATATTGTGTTATGTATATCTTCACGATATTAGTAGCCTCTGCTGTTGATTACTTAAATAAATTATCTTATTAGAGCTTGCAGAATGGTGCTAACATAATTTTATAATTGCTTCTTTATTTATTAGTTTGAATGCTTTAAAAATGAACAATATCTACCTATTAATTATGGGGCGGAACAACTGGAGTTCTTCCAGTTTTGACTAAACCGAATTGATTTCCATAATGGCCGAAGAACCCTATCTATGAAACTACTTTCCTACATGTCACAAAAATATTAAAGACAGATTTTAAATGTCCCTGTCAGGGAATTGGCAGCAATAAATTATAGTATATAAGAAACATACCCAGTGAATCTCTATGGTTTGATTTAGACCTATGAAGACCACTTGCAGGTTCAATTATGTAGCATGCAGATAAAGCACAAAGAGCCACGTCTTGAGAGAAAATCCCATTCACATCCCATTAAAGCAATGAAGAAGGCTCTTGAAGAGCAACTAGCATTTCAAGAGCTCAGAGTCTGGGGTCCAGGGTATGCATATGAATAGACCAACCCAGCAAGAGGTCATTATCTACAGATTGCCTCAGGCATCCTCTGAGGAGAAGGTGCTTATGAGAGGACATGGTGTCATTTAGTCTGAATTCAGTAATTACAACAATTCATTAGAAAGAGAGAAATATACCCTCTTCTTGATGGATAAAGAAAATGAAGAGCTTGAAAAATGTATTACTATCTTCAAAAATATTCCAAGTCTCACCATTCCAACATTATCCTTTTTGATTTTAGAGACTTTCTAAACTTCAAAAGTACTCTAGTTCTGAAAATATGAATACTACTTGGAAATATGAAACCTTTTACATGCCAATGTAGAAATAACTTGTATGAACTGAACACCTATTAGGTGTTTTCACAGAAGAACACTGTGTGAAAGAGGGAGGGAGCCATTTCTTTATTAGATAAGCATTTATTGAATACTTCATATGAATCAGTTATTGTGCTATAAAATAAGAATAGAAAAGTAGCAGAAGAAGCTTCTGGATTTGCAATTTATATTTTTGCAGCAGTCCCCAACATTTTTTGCACAGGAACTGGTTTTGTGGAAGATAATATTTCCACAGACCAGGGGTGGGAATGGTTTTGGGATGATTCAAACATATTACATTTACTGTGCACTTTATTTCTATTATTATTACATTATAATATATAATGAAATAATTATCCAACTCACCATAACGAAGAATCAGATGCACCAGATGCAGTTGTACAACTGAAGTACATCAACTCACTTGCCACTTTAAAGACTGCCACCAGATGCAGCCTAATTGTCTTTTGCCACTCACTGATAGGGTTTTGATATAAGTCAGCAAGCAATTGATTTATTATGGTCTCTGTGAGTCAAACCTCTCTGCTAATGTTAATCTGTATTTGCAGCCCCTCCCCAGCGCTAGCATCATAGCCTCAGCTCCACCCCAGATCAACAGGCATTAGATTCTCATAAGGAGCATGCAACCTAGATTCTTACATGCACAGTTCACAGTAGGGTTTCTGCTCCTATGAGAATCTAATGCCTGATGATCTGAGGTGGAACTGAGGCAGTGATGCTAGTGATGAGGAGTGGCTGCAAATACAGATGAAGCTTCGCTTATCACTGCCTTTCCCCTCGTGCTGTGTGGCCCAGTTTCTAACAGGCCATGGACTGGTAGGTCCGTGGCCTGTGTTTGGGTGTGATAAATGCAAAACTAGAGATAGAGTCTGGGGCATGCCTGGGGAAATCATCCCAGAAGTGGTCACAGTTGGGTTAAATATTAAAGGATAAGTGAGAATTAGTCCAAAAATTTACGGAGTTATAGAAGGGAAGGAGCATATGTGAAGCATTCTTGCTTGCTTATGAAATAAAAGATGACAGAGCGTAGAAGCTGAGATTGACTTTATTTTACTTTCTTAGTTTTGGCAGGGATTTTTCTGTTACATTTACGTGTCTGGCATATATGGTAAAGTTTGTGAGAAATTAAGTTGGTAAAGACCAGATTACTAAAAAAATTTAGGCATCAAACTTTGAAAGACAAGTGAAAGGATATCAGAATAAAATAAAATCCTATTTACCACTACAGTTAGTGGTGAACTTAGTGCACCTCCACTTTATTCTCCACACACAGCTGTTCTTTTCGCGCTCCATAGTCATCTCTCTGTGGTAGCTCAGACTCAGTCTTGCGTAGCTAAGTAACAGAAAGGCTCCGTTTCAATTTTGGTGGCCTGAATGTATTCCAGGATTCTATTGTATGTGATCTTGTCTTGCCACTTGATGTTAATTATAGCCTGTAGCCCATGTAAATGAAACTGAGATGAAACATGTGATTTCAATTACAGAGCCAAATCTCACAATTTGAAGCTGTCATTGCTAGCACTTCTCTATAAAGTGTGAGCTTTGCCTATATCTGGACTTTGAAAGCTACCTTTAAAAATGCTGATCACAACAAAGAGCAATGTAGTCTGTCATATTTTGCAGTCACGCTAAAGTTTAGTGTTTATCTTCAGTGAGTAATCCACGGGATAAAGGAAGAGAGGAAAGAAGGAAGGAAGGAAGGAAAGAAGGAAGGAAGGAAGGAAGGAAGGAAGGAAGGAAAGAAGGAAAGAAGGAAGGAAGGAAGGAAGGAAGCAAACATACAGAATACATGTTACTATATCAAGCAGTATTTATTTCTAGAGTAATTACTATTCATTGACCCTGATTCCTTTGATAAGATTCTGCACATCAAAGCATTAGATTAACTGCAAACAGCTGTACAAGTGTTAGTTACTTAGAATAACAAAATCTTCTGCAAATTTTATTCACTATTCTGTAGTCTCCCACTGCACATAGATTAACCTGCAACTTTAACACCAGGTAAAATATATATTATAGTCAAGTGGCAATATTCTATGTAGACTGCCCTGAAGGCAATGAAGTATACTCAAAAATGACATAGAGAACAAATTATAATAAATAATGTAACAAGTTGCCATAATAGAGGGGTACTTTGTGAAAAAACAAACTCGTTTCTGATATGTGTGTGTCAGTACGTTTTTGTGTATTTGGGGTATGTGTATAGGTATGTGTGTTTGTGTGTACATGTTTCTTCTTTGGTGAACAAAGTATCAGAAAACTATCTTGGAAATTTCTAAAGATGGTAGACATCTTGGATTCATTTGTATGATTACCTTAAAAAGATATAAGTTCCCCCCAAATCAGAATAGATAGCCTACTTGAGCATGCTAGATACAAGGTCTCCTATTGTCACTGAGGATAATATTGCTTAGATGAGTAGATGTAGGACAAGATGAAGTTTGACATATTTAACCCATTTCCCATTTAGAAAAAAAGTGCAGCTTGACACCAGCATTAATTTAATTTTACATAAACATGCTCTTTGAGACCGAAGCAAATTTGGTTGGTTTTCAATGTAAAAATAAAATATAAAAACTGTTTCTGGAGTTATTTCTAAACAAAACTTGTCTCTAATCTTAATTTAACAGAAATGTATACATAAATTGGATTCATCAAATGAATCTTTGGTTAACAACAGTTCGGAAATGATGTTAACATCATGCTTAGGAATGCTACGTTTTCTAGGATTTGACATTTTCAGCAATCGAGAATTACTATATTTTGTAAATGGAAATACCACTACTAAAAACAGAATGCTGTAAATAGAATGACGTCATTTGTTCCAAAAACTATTGATATACTAGAGCGATGCAAAAATAATAATAAAAGCGAGATATTTCATGGCAAACGTTAGGGGTAAGGTTAGGACTGTAATCCACGAGTTATCTTGGGGTAAGTGTGCAGCCACAAATGCTGGCTGCGAGTATTCTCGAGGCAAAAGGAAAATGAGTTAAACACACACACACACACACACACACACACACACACACACACACACTGGAGTTCAGTGCTCATCTTCACTGAGCAAACTACAGTGAAAAGAAATGGTTTTTAGACACTTGGCTTTCAGAACAGCACCATGTGGATCTCCCAAAGAGAAGCAAATTCATTGATTCTATGTCTTTCAGGTTGCAAATAAAGATATAGCTCCAAATTCAGATTTCGGGTGGCTGCCCACAAACTGGGAAAGTAGTTTTGAAGGGAACTAAAAGAGCTGAAATTAAAAACTTGAGGATACTGACCTAGAATGCCTTAGCCAAGCTTATCATTGGGAAAATAGGATCATCTTTACTAACTACTGTAACCATAAAATACAGTAAAACCCATTGTCCTAGCAGTGGGCCAGTATCCTCTTCTAAATGTTCAACAGCCATACCATGTGACATTTAGATGGCATAACCACAGCTCACAGATTTCCCACATTTTGGTTCTGATTCACACGTGTTGTCCCCAAGGAATAATACTAGCGAACATTGTATCTGTCTGCATATCCTGATTTGGATGATAAATGGCATAATCCCTCTACATATTTAGAATAAAAGACAGAAATGAACTGATCTGACTCTAGATTTCTCTCAAGTTGGATTTGGAAACTTGACTTCACTACCGATCTGGGTTTCCTGGAACATTCAGGGTTTGGCATATGTCTTGATAATTGTACAGGTGATGCATTAGAAATTTGGATAACATGCTAAGTCTTTAGTCTATAAGTCCAAATACATTATGAGTATTTCTCACTGGGTCTAATAGTATCTCTATTCTCTCATCTTCATGGAGATAAAACCTAGGACTTTGTTCATTTATTGATGTATATCTGTGGAAGTCTACAGCTTCCATTCCTTTATAATTACCAGTTCAATCTCCAAACAACACAGATTCTTACTAGAAATTCACCACTACTTCTTAGTAAGATATCAGAATTTTCTAAATTTTTTTCTAATTCTTGCAGCCAAAGAGGAGGAAGATTATATTCCAGACAAAATAGGGTAGAAATTTGTTTGAGAATCAAGAATATCTAACTCTGGTTTTGTTATTATGTAGGAAATTACTTAATTATGCTAGGTTATATATTTCTGAGTTTTGCAATGATAAAATTATAATACATCATTTTAAAGATAATATTTTTTTGTTAAAAAATGATATAACTATGAGTGTGATATAATAGTACTGATTATATTATCCAGATTTAATTCTTAACTTTCATTAAATGAACATAATTCTCTAGGAACAATTTCCTTATACAAGCAGATGTTAATGACCCCACTTCCAATATTGGCCAGCTGGATAACATTGGACACATCTAATGCTGGACATTTAAAAATCTCTCAGATTCAGATTTTGCTTCTTCACAATGAGAGAGCTGGAAGGATAACTATAGTTTTCTAAAATGAAAAATCTATTCCTTGATAGAAATTTTGTTTCTTAGAAAAATAAGAATTTTATCTCTTTTCCCAATCCTCTGTGAATAATACTTCTCTTCTGTGTTCCTCTGTCAGGATAAAAGCCTTTTGCTCTAAGTATGATAGGCTAAGGCTTCTAAGAAAGTATAGACAAGAGAAGTCAATTATGGGTTTAAGCTTTGATAATATACTCCAAGTTTTTACAGACAACTGAGTGATTTCTCTCCTTTTCCACTTCACTTGCTCTGTTTGGATGCAGCCTGCAAGAGAAATTCACTTTTCAGCCAGTTGCACTTATGAAAAGAGTCTGGGACAAATCCCACATGCTCCAAGCCAGCTGCAGAGAGGCCTGAGTGGTTCCTTAATGACTACAGCCTGGGGAAAGGGGAATGTGACCACGCATCTGACTTCAGATGAACACAGTACTTTTGTGAGACTATGGAAGTAGCAAGTCTGACACTATACCTGGGCCATTCAGCAATTAGCCTGAGGGCTAACCTGTGATTCTTCTCAAGTGAGGAAGGAAAGCTCAGAGGCTTGCTGTTCCTGTTTTCCTGTCATGAGGATTGGTTCAGTGTGCATTATGGAGGTCACCCAATCCTATCGATCTGCTCTAACAGAAAAATAATATTTTTCTAAGCCACTGCAAAGTTAAACTGTCAATTTATACATTAGCCAGCTTAAAAACAACAACAACAACAAAAAACACATCATCTAACCATGAAAGAGCCTGTTAATGAATACTGTTTCTTCTTTGTAGTGAGGTGATTAGAACAATTATTTCACACATATGCTATATTTTATAGCTTAGTAAATAAAACTTACATGTCACATTCAACTTTTATGTTTCCTCCTATTTTAATTCATATTTTCCTAAATATATATCATAGTTTTATTGTTTGAAATTAAAACTATCTTCTGAAGAACATCTTAGTGTTCTATACCTGTGTGTATGATATTTCTTTCCTTCATATCAACTAACTGGATTGTTGCCACTTCGTTAGCCAGCTCTCAATCAAGCAAGGCGAACACATGAATTGAGAGATTGCTGCATATGGCAGACAGTACTGAGTAACTCTGTAGGGAATTCTTACTGCCAATTTTGGGTTCTAAATCTGTTTTATGTTCACATTAGTGTCCTCAGCTGAGAAGAGAATTCCAGTTCCATTGAAACCACAGTAAGCCTTGTTTTCCTGTCGGATTCAGGATGTATTCCCAAAACTGCATGCACAGAACAGAATACCAATTGCTGTGAAATACATTATCAGTCCGAAATGCCTAACAACAATTGTTTAGTCAGTACCAGGAAACAGTTTTGCTTTGCATTTGAAAGTCTGGCATTTAACTTATGATTTTGTCAATATACACTAAAGGCCACAGAAAAAGAGCTATGATGAATCTGCTGCTATCCATCTAATTCTGAGCAGTTGTATGTTTTGTTCTCTTGAGTTGCTGCATATGCATAACAATATTATTGCCTAGATTCAAAAGAAAATATGAAGTCCATTTGCTGAATAATGTACATGCACCTGGCAGGAAATTCATGTAAGAAAGTTTTAAATGATGCAAAGGTTATCAGTTTATTACAGCAATCACGAACAGTGCTTATATTAAAAAAGCTCTTTAGTTCTTTATTGGCCTGTGCCTTCAACAAATATTTATTGTGCACCTTTCTGGGCAGTACAGTGTGCCACTGGCTAAAGAAGCTACAGGTGAGTATTACATATGTTTTGCCCCAAAGAGATTAAAATCTATTGGAATGGGTAAACATCTAATTGTAATAAAAGGAACTACAAATCATTCTTTTCAAGTAGATTATAAAGATACCTTAAGGTCAGTACCATATTATGTCATCCCTCATTCCTCCTCATCTTAGGTTAGGTGCAATTAATTAGTTTATATGAGAAGTGATCTTAGAAAGCACTAAGAGGGGAATGAAGAAGTGAGACTAAAAAGAGAAAGTAGCCAGTACTGGCTGCATTAAATGAACAGGTTACTGCCATGGCAGTTTAGGCACAATCCTACCGGAAATGCAGGGAGACTGCCTAGGACATGCTTCCGAGTTAACCTCCTGAAGGAGTAAGGGGGACTGACTCTTTATCCACCAATTCTTCCTTTAACAGTGGTTGAGGATGCACTAACTCCAAGACACTTCCCACCTACCCTAAGTATGAACCAAGTACATTGCTGTGGCCATATCTCAAATAGAGACTCACAGATCAAGACTACAACTCCCAGCAGGAAGCACTAAACATCTCTAGAAACTGTGAGTGCTAAGGGGTTATCTTTGAGACAGCAACTATGTTTACTCTCTACCTTTGCTGTGATTAATACATAGATTTAAATACATTGCATTTTGACATTACCACACATCATACATTATATACAGCAATGTTATACATGCTGTCTTCTATTGTATTTTCAGTTCCCACAATAAATGAATGGAACATTTTCTAGGTCTCTAACACTTACCTCTGCTTATTTATTATATTCACTTATTATATAAGTGAAATATCAAAATGGCTTCCTAACTGATTTCCTTGCCTTCAGTCTAAATCTATTTTAATTCATTATATATATTGTCATCAGATTAACATTTTGTGTTTTCCTTTAATAAGCATCTCTAGTAGTTCTTCGATGTCTATGAAGGCAATGCCAAAATGTCTTAGTGTAATGTTCATAAAGGCCGAATTTAGCATTCTACGGAATACTTTTACTTGTATTATTTTGTTTAATCTTCGAAACAATTCTGTGAATAGATACTATTACCCCGTTTTAGAGATAATCTCTAAAAAGTTTGTGATTTTCCCCAAGGAACTTAAATGAATTCCTTATATTTTACACTAAAACAAGGACTTGGCATTTGAACCCAAGTATGCTGTTATCTTCCATTTTCACTTCATTTATCCATTCTCTGGGTTTTTCAGTCCCAATATGTTCCCAATCAGCCCATCTCAGACTCCTCTGCTTGTAATTGGTGCTGGAAGACACCAACAGGAGATCGGCAGGTTCCATAGGCTTGTAAGCACAAAATATCATTAGAAACCTCATCACTTCAGTATTGGATGTTCTCATGTGTGATTTAACATTTACTACACATCAGCTTGGTACTTCATAATGTGCAGGGTGGAGTAAAACAGAGTCTATTATGTTAGACACACACACACAAACCAAAAATATGTAAAAGAGATCCTCTGTCTCAGATTTAGCTTGCCTCTATCTCAGAATAAAACCCATATTTTAATGTGAGTTCAAGACCACATTAGCGTGCCAAGGAGATGGGCAAGAACTTATCTTTTTTACTACTGTTAGAAAAGCCAAGAGGTAAGTGGGGAATTAAAGTATTTCTTTCACAAGAGCTTTGCTGTAAGTCCCGTCTCCTAAGGGGAATTGGGGTAGAATGCTATCTTCTGACCTTAATCTTAGTAAGAGGGACTTAAAAGAGATAACTCAGCAAGCTTGATTGTATTCCCAGCAGTGTTGTGACACACTGGATGAGGGTCAGACGCAAAAGTGAGAATTTTAAAGGGCAAAAGGCTGTAGCTGAAGCTACCTGATGGGAAGCTAAATGAAAAGCAGAGTATAATTGAAAATAACTGCACTCCTACTGATGGTAGATCAAAGAGGCATATTTCCTATACTATACATAAGAGAAATTTGGCAAGATTTGGTTTAGATCTTGCAAAGAGGGACAAATGGCAGGGCAAGTGGGCCTCGGCAGAAAGCAGTTGGGAGAGTTTTGCCAAATGCCTAGAAATGAGGGAGAAATCTTGAATGTCCAGCCAGAGGAGACACATCTGCATGTTTCAAGGGAAGTAGCGATCAGAGAACCTCATAATGAGAGAAATTCTTAAGTAACCCATAAAAGCATCTGAAAGAGAGTCAGCTTTAAATTTTTGCCACAGCTAGAGGAAACTAATCCCTAATTGATTCAGATGGGCCACAGATAGAGAATCACACTATTTTTTTTTTTTTTTTTATTATTATAGGCGGTCAACCCAAAAAGGACGAGAGAAGTTTTGATCTTAAACAAAGATTAGAGGTTTTATTATTGTTGTTATAATAGACTAGGCAGAATGACTACTAACTTTATATTCTTTTTTTACAAAAATGGTTTGGAGGAAATTTTATTTTCTAAAAGTGACCACACAAAATCTAAGGTCAAGGTCTTGTGGGCAGTTTGAAAACATTTATGCTCTTGTGGCTATAAAACATATGCACACCTGACAACAATAGATTCTTGAGAAAAATGGTCTATTGTGTATTGAGATAAATTTCTTAAATATATTTAATTTTGATTTTTAAATAAGAAAACCAAACAAGCTTGAAAAATTATGCTTCTTGACATCTATTTACATGTAAAATGGAATGCAATATCTCTTAAAATTTCTCTTTACAAACAAAAAAAAAATTAAGAATGAGACAATCTCATTAAATCAATGACTTTAATTTAATCTATTTACCAGATAAATGCATATTATTTTATCATTAACACTTAAATTACAGAGACAAAGGTATACTTGGATACTTAAGATATATTTGGTTTCAGAATATTAAGGCAAATTCCCTTCTAATTGTTTTATGTTTAACAAAATAATTCATAGTGTGTACAGTCTAATAGATTAGAGACAATCACATGATGCCTTCAAACAAGGTTCAAAACCTCTGATTTGAATGTGAAAACCTTAAAAGTAGAGACAAAACCAAAATGAATGAATAAATGAAGGCCCTGGGCAGGTGAGAGAAGAAGAGATTTAGAACACATTGCCCCAAAGGAAGTAATATAACTTATCATTTACACACAAAGAAAAGCTTCCCTAAATAGGACTGTACACAGAAAGTTAAAACTCAGCAAAAATGAGTAAAGAACAATCATTAAGTAAGATAGTAGATAAGGCACAGAAAATAGTTAAATACTGCAATGGCTAATCATGTTTTACTGTTTCACTCAGAGGGACACCTGACATTCTAACACATTTTAGTATAATTTTCTTAAACCAAAGTTTTGAACATCATGAAAAAATTCAAATATACTTTATATATAATCAAGACAGGTTCTCACCACTAGCAACAATACTACTAACCTATTCTCATTTTTCTGCCCTTAGAATTATATTGATAGATTATAGTTCCCTGGATTGGCTTTGCAAACAGTCTTAAATATGTTACTGTCCTTGAGTTTATAGGTGCCTGCTTACTATTTTAATTTTTGCCTCTTTTGTATATGCAATCTGTAGATATTCCTTCCAAATATTGTTTTTAAATACAGCTATGATAGAAGCAACAGTACACAGGAGAACTGTAAAAGAGCTCATTATGAAACAAATTAATGCATATTCAGTACACAGTAAGAGAAGATGAGATATGAGAAGTCATGTGATCATAATTTATTTTTGTCACTAACAAGGTATTTGTCACGTGACTGCAGTATCTGTTATGAATTGGGATATTAAAAGAGATATGCCATACGGTGAGAAGCAATTGTCCTTATGGTAAACTATTACTATCACTTTCTAACGACAAGAAGAATGCCATTAAAGGTGAATTGTCTGGGTCACTTTCTAAAAGACTTCAAGATAGAGGAGAGTGATCCTAGAAAGATTGTTTCCCTTACCTGTCACTAGAACTGCTATAATAGTCTCTAAAAGATTTCTCAGTCTTTCTTCCTTGAAACCATCTTTCATTTTGCAACCAGAGTGATTTTATGAAAGCACAAATCTTAATATGACATTCTTTTGCTGAAATTCTTTCAGAGGCTTTTAATTACTTCTAGAAAACATTTTTTTTTTAATTTAAGAAAATTAGATTAAGTTTCTTAATATGGACAGAAGATCTACCCGGTCTATCTCCTGTCAAAGTCTCTAACCTCATACCAAATTGTGTCTCTCTGATCATTCTCTCCCAACCACAATGGCTCCTTTCAAGTTCTCCGTCCTCGTTTTATTACTCCACAGAGTTTGCAAATTAAATTCTTTCTTCCTTGAAATTCTTGACTTCTTGTTTTGCCTAGTTTATGAATAGTCCTCCTTCATATTTATTTGTCTTTGTCACAATAATGGTTTCTTAGATAAACTCCTCAGTTAAAATCTGCCTGGCACACAATTCCTTAGCAATATACACTTTTCCTTTATAGCACTAACACAACTTCAATTCTAAACATACACATGTTCTTAATGCCTGTCTCCTGTCTTTCGCAAGCCCCCTGAAGACAAAACGGGAAGAAATCAGTATTTGTTTAAGTAAGATTCAAAGGAGAGTAATAATTATTTCAAAATTCAAAAATCGTAGAAGACTATTTGTGGTGGGTACAAGTCAAAATATAACAGTGTGATGTGTACTCCCTACATCTACTTAAGCTTACAGACATGTTTGGGAAGCAAAATTTAGACACACGAAAGATTAGTTAATTATAAAAGAATACATTGCATAAATTAATAGCATAGTAGTAATAACATACATAGTTTTTGAAATATGCAATTTATGTTAACATTATATATTTTAATATTATAAATCA